>NC_133063.1:61580309-61697809 GCF_048771995.1 Taeniopygia guttata | reverse complement strand
AAGAGGGGTACAAAATCCCTGCTCTTTTATCACAGAATCACAGAATAAGCTGAGTTGGAAGGGACCCATCAGGATTATAAAGTCCTGCGTAGGACAGTCCTGGAGTCATACCATGTGCTTAAGAGCATTGACAAAAAGCATTCTTGAACTCTGTCAGGCTAGTGCTATGACCTCTTCCCTGGGTTGGGCCTGTTCCAGTGCCCAACCACCCTCTAGGGGAAGAATCTTTTCCTGATATCCAGCCTAAATCTTCCGTGACACAGCTTCAGGCCATTCCTTAGGGTCCTGTTAGTGGTCATCGCAGAGAATAGATCAGTGCCTGCCCCTCCACTTCACTTGTGAAGATGGTGAAAACCACAATGAAGTCTTGCCTCAGAATTCTCCAGGCTGAACAGACCAAGTGGTGTCAGCCACTCCTCACAAAGCTTCCCCTCCAGGCCCTTCACCATCCTTGTGACCCTCTTTTGGCTGCTAATAACTTAATGTGGTTCTTATACTGTATTGTCTAAAATGCACAGAGCACTTGAGGTGAGGCTGCCCCAGCTCAGAGCAGAGCAGGACAATCCCCTCCCTTGCCCAGCTGACAATGCTGTTCCTGATGGACCCCAGGACAGGGTCGGCCCTCCTGGCTGCCGTATTCAACTTGCTGTTGACCAGGACACTCAAATCCCTCTCAATAGTGTTGCTCTCCAGCAGGAGTTTAAGGGTGAATCCAGGATTTCATCTGCCCTCATGAATGGCCCCATTATTTGTTGGGTTTTTGTTGTTGTTGTTGTTAAATATAGGAGGAATGTGCACTATGCTGACTACTTTATTTTACTTTTTTGCCATTGACATGAATGACCCAGCAAAATTATTTTAGTAAGTCTCCCCATCCTGTTCTGCTACTGTCCAAAGTCTAAGCAGATGTAGTTCTAATTAAAAATAAGGAGCTTTGCTAAAATGAATATCTTAGAAAACGAATGATCTGGACTTTGTTCAGCCTATCTCTTAGGGTTACAAATGTGGTATCATTTCTGGAAGAGTTTTTAGTTTTTCACACACATCTCTCAGCCCCACTTACTAGAATTTTACTAGACCTCTTATTGTCTCCTGTGACTGATGGGCATTTGGATTGTTTGGGTACCTGTGAAGTACTACACTCAACCACACACTGATCCACCAACTTAGTTGGTCTGGTTCAATTAAGAGATTGTGAAATCATGTTGTGCTTCTCCAATCCATATTATAGTAGCTTTTGCCACTTTGGAATAGTCATATATTAGCATCTATCCTGTGAGGACAGCTTATACTTTTTGAATTTCAGCTGTTGCATCATAAAAGAGGAATAAATAATTTCTGTGATTCCTTTAGTATGAAAATTTTAAAGTACTTCATAATGTGAATTAAATATATTACCCTTTTACAAGAGAGGTAGGTAAATAAGAGCACAATAGAATAAATTAAGTTTCAGAAGGTTGTTCAGCACATGAGAAAAGGAACAGAAATCAGGATCTTGATTTTTTTGCCTTAGCTCGTTGCTAAAAGCAATAGTTTGTACAAATATTGTGATACCACTTATGGTAAATGGCATAAAAGTTCAATTTTTGCTACCATATTGTCCATTTATGGAGTGAAACAGGAAGCTCTGGAAAATAGATGTACTGTCAATTTACATTAACTCTATCACAGTGTGCCTACAAAAGGTACCAAATCAAGGTTGTGCAATTATTCTTAAGTGAATAGTTATTTGCCATTTGTGATGTTTGCCCTTGCAATCCAGAAACTATTCTAACGCAAGTTTATTTCATTTTTATTGAATAGTAATGTAGAATTGTTCCTCTTTGTACCTAATATTAAGCATATAACAAGTTATCATAATTAATAATAGATAGAGACAGTGTTATTCATTGTACCAGATATCAAAAACTTCAGATTTGGAATATGTTCCATAAAGAAGTAAACCAGCATAAATACAACATCTGTGTAACAATGTGAAAATTGACTGCAATCCTCTACCACCTGCATTCACATATTCTACGTAAAAAAATGAAGCAACATGTGCTTATATAAAAACAATATCTTCTGCTTTGCCATTATTAAATCAAGCACAGATAATAATAAAAGCATGTGTGAGAGGAATAGAGCATCAATTATTCAGACTGCACAGCAGGAGCAGAGAGGTGCTCCTTCTTGATATTCTCATATCTTTGCTTTGTCTTCCATTCACATGAATTGAGGTCTTCAGCTGTGCATTTGACTTTAAATCTGAAGAAAAAAGTCAAATTATTAAAGCAGGTATTATTTTTTTTTTGAGAATCAAAATGAAAAATTTTATGCCTACTTTGAATTTATGAAAATTGAAATATAGCTTGAATTTTGACAAAACTCTGGTGATATTAATTACTAGTTTTCCCAAAGCATTCATTACAAAATCTTGGAGCTTTTTCTTTACAAACTGATGTATCTGCAATCAAACAAGCTGATTCATGTGAAGAAAAAGCACAAAATGGGAGAGAGCGCTGATAAGAAGCCAGTTGCTTTGGTTTGGTTGGGATAGCCTTAATTTTCTCCAAAGTATTTAGTATGGAGATGTGTTCTGGATTTGAGCTTGAAAGGGATGTTTTTGCTGTTGCTGAGCAGGGCTTACACATTGTAAAGGACTTTTCTGGTCTTCACCCCACTCCACCAACAAGTAGGCTGGAGTCACATGAAGAGTTGGGAGGGGACACATGTGGGAGAGAGGATACCAAGTAACCAAAGGGACCAGACCATATGGCTTCATGCTCAGCTTAGGGGAAGAAGATAGAAGGTGGGGAATTGAGTGGTGGAGTTTGTTTCCCTAAGTAACTGATATGGAGCTCCAAATCTGAAAGTCTCAGGATTTGAATCTATGCAAATTTTTTGGTTGTTAATCAGTAGGTATAGCCAGACAGTTATGGTCTAAAAACCTGCATGGTGAACATTGTGTGCTTGGCTAATCTTTTCCTTTAAAGAAAGGAAAAGACAAAACTAAGACAATTGGGTCGTCCGAGCAAAACTACCAGGAGTGAAATCAGCAAAACGCAGTGGTCTCTGGGGTTAAGGTAATTCTGATAGTGGGTGATTCCAACCATTGACTGATTGACCACCTACTCAAAATTGATCTCAACCTCAAATTGCATATGTGGACTAATTATCATAAGAAGCAACAAATATAAATAGCTAATAGGATTTGAGTACCAATTTATAAAAAAGTTCCGTAATTTGTATTCCGTGAATGCTGATATATTTGTGAAAATATAGGAATACCACGAAGTTCTGATGATCAGTGAGCCAGCCTTTTGTAGGTTCTACCTCTCTATTTTGTGCCAGCTGGAACAGAAGAACAGAAATTCCTTTGCTCGGTGTGTGAGTTGGTGCTGCACACCAGGTAGTGAACTCACGTTCAGGACAATGTAACTGCTGTGCATGATGGAGCCCTGCTTTCCTGAGGATGTCTGATTGCCTGTGTGCCTGTTGGAAGCACTGACTAAATGCTTCATGTTTTCTTTGCTTGTGTGCACAGGCTTTGCCTTACCTACTAAAGTGTATTTTTTTCAACCCACTGATTTCTCCCCTACCCACTGGGTGGAGGGTGAGGGAGGGGCTGCCAGGGTCTTAGCTGCCAGCTGGGGTTAAATCACAACAACAGTTAAGCAGTCATTATATGGCACTGTGCTGATGAGAATAAATAAATATTTGCACAAAGGAGGAATATTTTAACCTTGCCCATAGATGACTATCTAAGAGAATAGTTTGTGTATGGATATTCATTCAATTTAAAATACTTTCTTCCATTAAGTAAATATCTCCCATCCCCAGAAAACAGAATGGTCATATATGCAGCACAGACATCCAAGGCAAAGAGTGTTGTCCTTGAGTATAAATAAGGAGTGTGTGAATTTAAGAAGTTACAAATCAGACCCTAGTTCCACAGAAGGTAGGCTTAGAAATCAAGAAGATAAGTCAGGTAATTTTACTGGTCTGAAACCATGAAAATAAGTTGTTGTGATTCAGATTTAATTTCTTCAGAGGGATTTTTCACTTTCTACAGATTACAAAATGTGAAAGTGTATAATTATATTATGGCATGTTTTGTACTGTGCAGAGTCTTAGATCATCTGTTCACAGGCCTTTGATTCACTTAAATTTCTTATCTCTCACCCATGTATTGATACTATCCTTTTAAGACATAAATAGGAGTCCACAAGCAACTTGATCTGTTTGTTCTTTTCTGTTGATTCATTTATGAATAATTACTTCAGTTAGACAAAGTGAGATTTAAGCCCAGATTTTATCTGATTTCTATTTTTTGTCTGTTGAGGAAAATTGGGCATTATCATCTTCTTCCGCATTTTTTGGTGGACTTCAACCAAAAAAACTTTTAACATAGCTGCCATATGCTCAAGATACCCTTGGCAAGTGATTGTATGTGTGTATGTAGGTACAGAGGTGTGTGCTAATATGTTGCTATATTGTGGACACACTTAAGTCACTTCTGACTTAAGTCACTTCTCACTTAATTAGTCAGAGAATCTTTTATATACACACATACAAATATGTGTACAGATAATTGTATGTATAGGTGTAAATATATGACAGTATACACACGCAAAAAAATTTGTAATCTACTGGAATTGTTTTCTTGCTGTGCCATATGTCCCCACTGCTTCGCAGTAGTGTCTGCAAGAGGTGTGTACAGGGTAGGCTGTCAATGTCACTAAATAGGGAACTCTTCATGTTTTGAAGGTGATAAGGTGTATGTACCAGCAGCTTTTTATCAGACATTCTCATTGGGTGACTCAGTTAGCATATTGAATGATCACTTGTCTGTGTTATCACCAGTTTAGTATTTAAGGTGTGAATAAATACACCCCTGCAATACAACAGGGCCTTATAGGAAGACTAACTTTGGGTTTTCTTTTTTCCAGTTTCATAGCTTGTTCCCTTTGTTCTTCCAGATTCCCTTTCTTACTGCACATCCAAGACCTTGGTTAGGCACTTTCCTCTTTTGAATGTAATTTTTCACTTACCATGATCCCCTCGCTTATTAAAATTCCCTGCATAAATTTTGCTTCCGTAAATTCGTTGCACTGCAGCCTATCAGATCTATCCTCCTCACCCTGTATGTCCATGTGTTACTTGTTAATCAGGAGAAAAGCTTGTTCAGTGAAATCCATACCTGTACACCCTCAGACATTTTGCCATAACTTTTGTCTCTGAGATGTAAATTTCATGCAGTCATGATAGGAGGATTTTCTGTAGTTTGACAAGTATAACTAAAGATAATTTTCCATCTGTTACATGCTCTGAGGCCATTTTTGTATCGATTAAAGCTAGAGGAAAGGGAAAAGATAAAAAATCAGAAATGTTAATTCAAATACATATAGACCTATGCATTAGCTTGAAAGGACACTTTATATTGTACACAGATTTTCCAAACTAGGGTCAGATTCTCTAAGATCATACTTTTTAAATTTAGCTTGTTTGAGAAAGTATCTATGTTATTCAATGTCTCATAGATTTCTGGAAACTGAGCTGAAGAAAAGCTTTTGAGATCCTGATGAAGACTGACACAGTCATGTAGATGGCACAGCTGCCACTCTGCCCGTCTGCCCCTCTCTGGGAATCCATAGAAATCCTGGCCTTCATTTAAATCAACAGGAGCTTTGTCTCTCACTTCAATGGAGCCAGAATTTCACCCTGCAATTTGAAATACTCTCTGCAGTTGACAGGCAAGTAAAATGATTACCTCACTATTCCCACTGCCTCTGTGTCATAAACTGTGCAAAGATTATCATCAGTGAAATGCAGTACAGATGTTCCCTCCCTCACTCCTTCTAAGCCACCTTTCATCCATCTCTGTCCTCTCTTTCCCCTTACAGTTCTGTTTTTAACTTTTCACTGTATTTCTCTGGCATTCAGCACCAGGAAGAGAAGCCCCTATACAGACAGTTCATCTGTCTTTGGCATAGGTTGACACCATCGTTAATGCTTACAAAACTAAGAGAGCATTATAAATCATGGGACAGTTTGAAATGACGGAGGTTTATAAATACAATAAAATGTCTAATAATTATTCAGAAGGTTTGAAATTTATCTGCTCTCAGTAGGGGTCCTCTCATTAACCGCTCCATATGACTACACCACTCATGAGTGAAAAGGTCACCTCCTATATCATGAATATAAATTGCAGTCTCTTTGGTGTAGTTTTGATATGTTTCGTATCTAGAGTCAGAATGTGAGAAATAGGAACATGCCTCCTAAAATCTGTAATTCTCAGAAGTGAAGAACATTGGAATTGTCTCACCTGATTTGTGCCCACATTAGGAAGAAGAATGTGCACTTTTAATAACACTGTTTTCTTTTGGAAATTGTTTATCCTTCAACATGAAGAGAAGTACATTTAAAACTGGATATTAACTGAAACTAAAAACTGGATATTTAAGTACTCCTAAAAGTTACTTCTGAAGTAAACAGTAGAAGTTACACTGAACTCCTGAAATTTCAGTGCAGCTGAAGAGCTGAAGAAATATTTTTATCCAGCCAGAGTCCAGGCTTCAGTGCTGACTGCTGTTGCAACTTAATTTCCTGGACATTAGTCTGTGATTTTTTTAGCTGGTGTCACAATTTTCCCCTGTCAGGAGGCAACATTTGAATTAATTTATTGTTGCTTTATAGGATTGTTGCTAGTAGTTAAGAGTTACAACTTTTTTATGGAGAATACTGAACGGAAAAAAAATTGTTTCAAAAAACCCAAACAAAAAGTGAAGAAAGAATTTTTTGAAGAAAATTTTTAATGTGAAGTAATATAAGAGCTAATAGATTTATCTGGATGAAATTAAGATTTTATTGCAGTGTAGCTTAATGAAAAGAGGGCAGGAAAGGTTTGAGTGGTTGTGGAAGACATTACTAGCTTTTTCACAAAACAAAATAGCGGGGATTACCAAGGACTGACAATACTATCTAATGCTTACATTACAAAAGGACAATAAGTGAGAAAAAGATGTATGGAGATCTTTTTCTTTCTCCTTGGACTAGCTGCACCCCAAATCTATAAATCTGTAATGTATTTCAGTTTATTTGATTGCTCCAAAGCCAAATCCATGTGGTAAATGATGACCTTAATTTCACATGGGTTATAGCATAAAACATGTGGTGGCTTGAGTTACATAACTTCAGAAGCACTTGACAAGTGAAGCTATACTGAGTTCATAGCATATATAGGTTGATGAAAAAAATGTTATTTCTAATATTCACAGGACTTCTATGCACTGATGTGTTTATTTCAAATTTTCGGAAATGGGTATTGTATTGTTATTTAAAACATACGAAATATATGAACATATTTTTAACCAATGTCAAGGCCCAAATTTATTATGGAAAAGATTAAGAATGGAGGGCTTTTAAATGATGGTAGTAAAAGCATATTAAAAAAAAGGGAAAATAATACACTGTGTGCACAAACCCTCTGTGTTTTAGTCATAGAGCTGATTGTCCACAAACTTTTTCCTTTCAAAAACTGTTTGATATTGTTTCCGATTTAAGATGGTGAAGCTCAATGAGAAATGAATGAAATGCTTCCTTGGAAGGCAGTGAAGTTCAATAGATCAAGGCCCAACAAATTAAAAAAATCTCTAAGAAAAGCCCCTTCTAAGTAATTCAGAAAACAAGGAAACACACCTAAAAACCCCCTAAGCTTGATCAAAAACCTTTGACAAGATCTTTGTGTTGCCAAAGAAGTAGATATACAGTAAAATTTCCTGTATTTCACTCAACACACTTTACTGGCATTTATAAACCCTCTACTTCATATTGCCAACCAAATGTTAACTGTTCTTCTGCATAGGAAGGAGGATCTTCCTCTTTCCTCCGAATAATGTATTTTGGCAACTATACACATAGTCAGAAACCATTCACACAGCAAGAAAGAAATATGCTTTTAGGTAAAATGTCCACTCAACACACTTTGCAGAATGGTCCAAATTCAGTTTGAGGAGTTTTCCAGAGACCAATTCAACCATCTTGTCAATATTTTTGGAACCTAGATACAGCACTGCCAAGTACCATCAGTGTCGAAAACAGGACTAATGTTTCCTGACAAATTCTCCAGAATTTCTATGATTATTTCAAGCCACATTTTATAAAGCAACAAGGCATGTCTAACAAAAAAACAAAACAAAACAAAAAAAAAAAAAAAAAAAAATCAGAACTCAACAGCAGAACTAGTTACTGTTAGCATATTTTTCCAAAATGATATCTTACTGTTCTATAATAACTGACTATAATATTTTAGAAAACTCTAGTATTTGGGATAGGATGAAAAGTTTTGTGGCAAATACTAGCCAAGTATTTATGACATAAGAGGAAAATAGAAAGAGGAAACCAGATAAGCCATCAGTTGTTTCATCAGAATGCCCCAGGACTGGTCCGCCATGTCTCTGTACAAGAGCTTTTATTGGTTTACACTTTAGGCAAGTGGCAAAAACTCTGATTCCACTCCCTCAGTTTCAGACCACAGAATCACAGGTTAGAAGGGATGTCTGAAGGTGATCAGGTCCAACACTGTAGAGAAGGTTGCACAGAACCGTGTCCAGGCAGCTTTTGAGAATCACCAAGGACAAGCTGGGCACTGTGCTCTCACGTTAGTGTGCATACAATATATACACATATATACTGGTGGCAGGCAGGCATATGAGCAACCTCAGTATTCCTATGGTCATTCTCGACTTGCAATGTACATTCACAGTCCTGGACAGCTAACTGTCACACGGCATTGCGTGACATTTGGTACAGGCGCTGCCTTTATGTGGCCTTGTGAGTGGGTTTGGACCTCAGGGTCCTGTGATGAGGGGTTGGTGCCTCAAACACAAATTCTCAGAAACAGTGGAGGGAGCACAATGGCTCAGCTTCTCCAAAGGCTCTTCTCAGGGAAGACAGACCTCCTACCCCTTGTCACTGGAGATGATACAAAGGTTGTCCAAGACCTTGTCAGGTGGCTTTGAAGATGTCCAAGGACAGAATCCACCAGCTCTTTGGAGGCAACCTGTTTCTAGGCTTGGTCATCCTCCAAGTAAAAGGATACTTGTGTTGAGGAGGAACCTGTCATGTTTAAGCTTGTGTCTATTGTTTTCACTCTGTCACTGGGCGCCACTTACCAAATACTGTCATCTTTGCAACCTCCCTTCAGGCATCCAGGAACCTTGATGAACCATCCAGTCTCTTCCAGGCTCAACAACCTGTTTTTGAAGTTCCTCCTATGTTTGTTGCTCTAACCTCTTCATCATCTTAGTTCCTGTCTAGATGTATCTAGATGTATTTAGTGAGACTCTAATGTTGAAGTTTATTCCAAGGGTCTCAGAGACAGGCACATAAGTGTGTTATGAGAAGAATGTGTTATTTTTGTGGTTTGAAGAAGCTTTGAAAAACCATTTGTGTGCCTAGAGTATTTGCCAAATAAAATATTCAGTAGTTTACATAATATACCTGTCTAGATGTATGCAAGTATATTCACCAGTCTCTTGTATTGGTAAGCCCAGAAATGGGCACAGTACACCAGTGGTGGCCTCACCAATGCTGAGGAGCAGTGAAGGACCATATATCTCAACCTGCAGGTAGCACTTAATGCAGTACTTAATGCAGCCCAGAACACTGCTTGCTGTCTTTAACACAGGAGAATAGTGTTGGCTCTTAATTTCTCTCTTCAGATCTCCTGGATCTTTTTCTGGAAGGCCTCTTCCTTATCTGCTCTTTTTCATCATGTACTGGTGCAGGGGGTTGTGCCTTCCCAACTGCAGACCTGTGCACTTCCCTTTGCTGAACTTCAACTGGTTCCTGTTTGCCCATTTCTCCAACCTGTTGAGATACCTTAGTTTCTTTTTATCAAGAAAAACTGAGTGACAAAAGAATTTTTCCTTAATGATTTAAGAACACAGGTAAGTGATTTTTCCCTAGGTTAGAATCCTCACTACAGACTTGAAGAGCAGTAAGAGAGAGTGACCTAGAAACCGTGTCCTGCTGAGTCTGATGAAGATAAACCCCTTGGTCCTCAGTCACCCACACCTGAACTTACTGACTTTTCTTTCTCTGAGTTTGTTTCTCCTAGTCTCTACTTAGCATAATTTCTTTAATACTACAAGAGAGCTTACCACTTGTTTAGAATTAAGGGAAGTCAAATGTAAAGCAGTCTTTTTCTTCTTTTAAAACTAATAACTTCTTATTTTTGAGATATCTAGTTGCTGTTTAATTCCAGACCTGTGTCTGGTCTCTCTTACTGATCAGAACTCTAGCATCAAAGAAACCTTTCTGAACAAAGCACTACAGACACTAATATGCTCCAAGGAATAAAACCAGATTTCAGTAGATCTCTGCTTATGTTTCAGAAGATCAATTGGTTGAAATAATCCTGAATAGTTGCACTTCCTCTTGTTTTTAATGAGACTCTGATGTTGAAGTTTATTCAAAGGCTCTCAGAGATAGCCACATAAGTGTGTTATGAGAAGAACATGCTATTTTTTTTCGGGTCTGAAGAAGCCTTGAAAAGCCATCTGTGTACCTAGAGTATTTGTTAAATACAATATTCAGTAGTTTATATAATGCATATAGATATAAAAAATGTCCATCATGGAATACAATAGGATATTAGGAATTAAGAGGTTTTTTGTTGGTTTTAAGATTTAAAATTAAGTAAGACATTTATGACTATTATCTATTTTTCCCACATTTTCTGTGAACATGTTTTACCCCTTGATGTCAAACTTTGCTTCCTCCTCACCCTTTTCTTTCCATGTTTTGATTTTTTTTTTGCTCTCTTTTTGTCTTTATCTTGTCTTCTGACTACTGCTGTCAGATTTTTTTGCTACATAGGACAGGGTTTTTCCCATAGAATAATCTGAAATGCTATTCTTCAGCTTTTTGGAAAGTCTAGGGACATGCAGGTGTTGGTTCAGTCAACTGAACTTAGCTGATGAACCTAGAGCTAACCCATTGCCTTTCACAACATTAAGCCATACTTTGTTATGTGCTATGACTTTCAAGTTGAACTTAAAATAGTTTTGTTAAGTCCTACAGCCCTGTCCTTCCTGGCATATTCTCTCTTTTTCTTTTTTTCTTTTTTTTTTTTTTTTCTTGCCCAGATGAAACTGTTTCAGTTAAATGAAGAAAACAATATCCTGGGATGTAACACCTGGCAGTGGTTCATAAGTGTGCAGGTTTTGTTGTGCTTTTTCCACTCCATTTCATGTGATGGCTTTTTTTGTGTTGCCTATTTCTGACAAATATTGCAGTGACTTTTCTGGCCTTTGGGTAGGTTATGGAAGTACCCAGTCAGACACAAAGCCTTCTAACTTTGTGCCTCTTCTGTGATTACTGCAGAGTCATGAGGGGCAGAGGCAATATGACCTGTAGTTGAAAGCTGTCTACAGAGCTTGCAAATAGTGAGCCACTTCAGTGTACTCTCATTCATGGAGTTGGCCAGTCCTGGGAATAAAAAAGGACATGATCCCATTGCGTGAGAAAGACCAAGAAGAGCAGGTCCTTAGTGAGTAGGAATGCTGCACAATTGCAAGAAACTGACCAGAAATGTCAAAGGATTTAGAGGAAAACTAGCTGAAGTATTAACTATCTAAATAAATACTAATCAAATTATAAGGAAACTTTCTTTTGTTAGTAAAAAAGGTTAGAATTTCTTTTAGAGTGATTATATTTCAATATGTTGAGGAAACTTTAAGGGGAGAGAGAAAGAAGTCACTGGTAGACATCTAGACAATAAATTTTATTGATAGTTGGACTTCAGTAATTTGAAGGAGGCTGTTGTTTACTGCATGTGTGATTAGCAAGTCTCCAGTCTAAAACTTTGTTAAGCAAATCTGAACTGAGTAGCAAGTTTATTTAGAAGGTACTCTCATCCTTTCACTGTCCTGAGCTGACCCCTGTACTTCTAAATGCTTTTGTAACAAGTCTGTTCCTCTTTTGCATGAATTTTACTGGCATCTGAAAAGAAACTCAAGAATAAATAGATAATTAAACTCCTATCTTAGTAATTTTTAGTCTAAATGCTGATTGAGACACTTAGCTGATCCAGCTATTTCAAGAACTAAAAGGAAGACACAGAAAAAAAAGAAGGCAAGGAGAAATATATCTCCTGAATATCTTGGATAAAGTGTCCAATCATTAGGTATCATCTCTGCCATGAACATTTAGTAACTGATAATTGCTGTGACCATTGAGCCTTGCAAATATTATCCAGTAAATTTTAATTAACACTCTGGGGACTGAAGAACAGGAGAAAAAGCTCATGGGAGACTTTCTCCGAACCAGTGGCAAAGTGTGCTGAGTAATTTTAGATCTGCCTGCCTGTCAAAGTGGATCAGCGTCATCTTGCCACTTATACTGAAGAAAATGCACCTGCTTCTACATGGAAATAAGGTGCATTATCTGCCAATTTGTGCTGCTTATTTTCACTGTTGCCTGAGCTTGACAAGTGGAAAATATGAATGCATGGATTATTAATTTATAATCCAAGGGAAAAGGGAAAGGTAAAAGAGGTCTGTGGGTAAAAAAGAAAAATGTATCTGGTATTGCAGGACCTACCAGAAGCTTTCTAAATAAACATGCTATGGAATGCTACTAAAAGTCTAGAGATTCAAATATTTCTTGCATTGTACTTTTAATATCAAATGAAAATCTAATCACATAGAAAATTCAATATCATAAAATGACATGGCTTAAAACAGCACAGACATTGTTTTAATATACATAATTTTCTTTAAAGCTCCATAATAATGAGATAGACATTCCATTTTTTTATTCTGAGTCCAATCTTCTGAATATTCAAGCTACAATAAATATTAATTTGCTAGATATGCTCAATAGATATGACAATATCTAGCTTTGTCTCTCCTTTCACTGCTACCAGGTAATTCAATAGAAATCAGTGAAATCAGTGAAATCAGTGTACATGATTATAAGTTAATCTCCAGGCAGAAAATAACATCATTAGAGTGAAATAATTTACTTTTAATATCCATAAGTCTGTGAAGGATAAAATCCACGCACTATGGTTTCAGCAGGACATACTTCCAGTCCTTTCTTTTATTTGAGGTAGTACTTATTTTGCCTAGGAACTGTGTTTTATAATTCTAGTGATAATGATCCTTATTTGGAGTAGCTTATTTCAAGAGGCTCTGATATTAACCAGAGCTGTAGGTCCACTGCCCTCTAAATGGTTCTTTTGGATATGCCAGTTAGTGAACTTTAATTATGGTACATATTAAAGGCATTAATTTATTGTCATTAGGTCTCAGAACAAGATGAAGAGTAAAAAGGACTGTGCAGTTAATTATAAATTTACAATACTGACATAACATCTATACTACAGATAACTAGGAAGACTCTTTCTCTAGTCTCTTAACATATCACCTGTCATAATGCCACAATATGGATAAAGCTACCCATGCACCAGTAACTTGGTCATTTATCTGAATGTAAGCATCTTTTGAAGCTACTTTATGGCACAAAGGTATTTAAAAAGTCCATCAATTATGAAGTAGATATGAAAAAGACATAGAACAATGCATGGTTAAAATTACTCACTAGCTTCTAGATCATCATGAATCTTTAATAAATTTAAAATGTTGTGTATCCCCCTTAGAACACTGTTTTCTAATTATTTGGAGGTAACTATAAAAAGGCAATGAGCTGGCATCACTATTCTCTAGAAACAAATCATAATTCCAAATTGATGAGCTTCTCTATACAAATGTACTAGAAATAAAAGCACTGCATGCAAAATTAAAGGAATTAGGTTTTTGATGTTTTGTCAAACTCTAGCAAAAATAGAATACTAATTCTTCATCCTGCATGATTTTAACAAACATTTAATAGCAGAATTACATGATCATGTATAAAAATTGCAAGTCTGAGCTCTATAGAAAGGGAAGTAGATTTTGAATTAATTGGAAAAACTAGTTTGGTTTATAATACTTAAAGTATGTATTTTTTTTAATCCGGCATATAAAATTTCCTCTTGAACAGAAATCTTTCCTGTGGCACATTTTCTTTTTACATATTGTGTAAACTCAGTTAAGAAGAGAAACTTTCTAAGAAAGGCTCTCCAGGCTTGAACATTAGGACAAAGGTTTACAAATTAACACTTAATTAATTTTTTAAGAGTTTGCTTTATTTGTGGCTAAACAGCATTAATTTTTCTATTACTTTCTGTGCTGTAGACTTGGGACAATAGTGAATAAGCAGTTCTTTAAATAATTGTAACGTCTTGATGGATAATAACACATAAATTAACTGTCACTTAGAAGTTCAAACATAATTGTTCTACATCTATCTTCTCTCTTTATTATCAATCATTGTAGTATCTGATCTTAAAGAACTTTTCTATGGTTCGTCTTAGGAAATGAGAATAAAATTAATGTTCTTGGAAGTTTAAAGTCTGGCCCAAGGCTATGCAGCAACTCAGCAGTAATACAACCACTATGATTAGCCGCGTATTCTGACTCCTCTACATTTAGACATAGCTGTACCTAAGCAAGCCCATAAAAGAAAAACATGGTAGCAATAAGGGGATCTTCAAATGTACTTTATCTATAAAACAACACCTGTAAAAAGTTACAGAGAACATACCACAAGGCAGATATTTGATGCTGTAGCAAGATAAATGTTCTGCTGACTTCTCTCTTCCTGATAGATTAAGAGACTTGTGGGGAGACAAATTATATAAGAAAACTTTCAGCCACTTCCACATCATAATTTTTGGATAACCATCAAGCAGCTTGTTATTTGGATATCATTAAGAGAGGAAAATGAAAAACAAACAAAGCATCATTAATTTTTGAGTCATAAAGGAGCAAGATACTTTTGGAGGGAACCAGCTAGCATGAAGAATTAGAAAATGAGACAATATATGCCATTATTTAAGCCAGCAATTACTCAGGATTTGGTTTCAAAATATTTAATTTGCTTTTCAACAGGCCTTCTCCCTTGTTTGGGATAAAAGTACAAAATTTATGGATGAGGCCTTCTATGAGCAGCTTGAAGCAGCCTCAAAGTCACAGACACTGGTTCTTGTGGGAAGCTTTAACTACCCTGACATCTGCTGCAGAACCATCACTGAAACATGAACAGCACAGCAGGTTCCTCAAAAGCATTGATAGTAAAAGGGTTTTAAAATAATGGGAATTTGGGGAGTTAGAAGGAAAGTTAGACTTAGTAGGCCCTGGGAAAATACCCTGGGAAAGTTTAGGCCTTGTACTTGCTAGAACCGCACCTGTGTAACCAGTATATGATAAATTATATAATTGTTAGATGTGATGATTGTTTAGTAATTAAATATAATTACTTTTTAATTGTAAGAATAATCATGAGAAACTGTGGTCAGGGGCTTGAGAGAGATCATGAAAAATTAATGCTTGAATAAGATCAATGTATACAATAGAACAATATAAGTTTAATATGTAAGCTATATAACGATAGAACATAAAGTATGTTCATCTCAAAAGCCATGTCAGAGACAGATTTGGGTCTATACCCCTGATTCCCAGAGCTCTTCAATAAAAACACCTGCATAAAATCATATTTGTGATTATGTGTGTTCCTGAACGCTAACACATTGATCACAGCACCCTGCCATGGATAGTGGAGGATCCTACAAGGAATGTTGTAGCCATTTGACCTCACACTAACAAGCAGGGAAGGCCTTGTGGGGGATGTGAAGGTTGGGGGCAGTCTTGGCTGGGTAGCGATCATGAGATTGGGTGAGGAATGAACAAGGCAGCAAGTAAGACTGCAACCATGGACTTCAGGAGAGAGAACTTGAGGGATCTCTTCAGGGAATTTTCTTGAAAGAATCCCCTGAGGACAGGCACTGGAGGGAAAAGGGTTGCTTCCTCCAGGCTCAAGAACAGTGCAGACTGATGAGAAAGAAGTTGAAACAAAGGGGCAAGAGATGTCTGTGAATGAATTGAGAACAGTCATTCCTCAAGTGCAAGCAGAAAACACACATGAGATGGAAGTAGGGTCAGGCCACTTAACTAAAGCAGCTAGGCCTTTTTGTCCTTGGAAGAGAAGACAGAGAGTGGACCTCATCAATGTATACAAATATCTGAAGGGGGGGGTGTTGAGGATGAATCCAGGCCCCTCTCAGTGGCGCCAAGTAATAAGACAAATGACAATTGGCTGAAACTGATGTACAGAAAGTTCTTGAATATGAGGAAGGACATCTTTACTGTGCAGGTGACTGATCACTGAAACTGACTTTCCAGAGAGGAGTCTCCCACACTGGGGATGTTCAATAATTTTCTGGATGCAATTCTTGGCCACATGCTCTAGGATGACTCTATGCTTGAGTAGGGATGTTGGACCAGATGGCCTGCTGTGGTTCCCTCCAAACTTACCTATTCTGTGATGCTGTAATTCTGAGACTTTCCCTTTGTGAACTCTTGCTGGCTTTGACCAGTGAAACTCTTGTTTCTCGAGTGTTTTCTCAGTAACTCCCAGAAAAACCCTAACTGGGTTTTTTACCAGGTGCTGAAGTGAGACTGACAGGCCTACAATTCCCAGGGTCTTCCTTCGCTCTCTACGTGGAAACTGAGACAACATTTACCAGCTTCCAGTTCACTCAAACCTCTCCAGACTCCTTAGACCAGCTGGTAAATGTTGAGATCCCATGAAGATATTTACCAGATCTTTCACTACACTGAAACGAATCCTCTGGACCCATAGATTAATGTCCATCTAGCTGGAACAGAAAGTTCAGAGTCAGCTGGGAGTATATTATGTCTGTAATCAGTCTTCTACACAGGGCTGCAGAAACTGAAGGTGTTGAAGGCAGAGTCAAGAAGACAGGAAGTGGCTCTGGTTTTTATGTCCCATTTGTCAGGTGACCAAGCTCCTTGAGTAATGGATCCTCTTCCTTCTGTTAACATATTTAAGAAACAACTCTTTTCATTGTTCTTCACAGTGCTGGTCAGCTCAAACAGTAGAGCTTTGCCTCCACTAATTTTCTCTCTACAGCATTGAAGAGCATCACTTTAGCTTTCCCGTGTATGTACATTTTCTGCCTGAGTTCTAGCAAAAGATTTCCACTGAGCTAAGGCAGCCTTCTGCCCCACATGCTTGACTTCCATCACTTTCAGATTCTATGCTCTAAAAGATGGGTTTTAAAAATGGCCAGCATTCATGGGCCCCAATACCTTCAAAACAGATTCCCATGGAACATTAACCTTCTTCAGCCCTCTCCATATCCTGGGGATAAGGGCCAAAGTCTGCTGGCAGTTTATCTCTTACTGCCAATAACTTGAAACTCAACTACTTCATGGTCACTGTGACCAAGCCACCAGTCACCATTTCACCTACCCTTTTTTTTGCTGCTTATAAACAAAATATATAGCAGGGAATTTTTCTTGCATATCAGGCTAACTACAGAAACTTATACTACCTGTATCAGAAGTTTCTTAAAATAAGATGTCTCTAATCCCTGTTCTAAAGGGGAAAGACTAAATATGTTTATATTCAACAGTGCCTTTTAAGTGAAAGTTTTGCAGCACATTGTACCAGTCTATCTAAAAGATATTTCAGTGTTAAGAATACATGCTAGAAATGTCATTGCTTTAAGAAATGGAATTAGTCACTGCTATTACATATGTACAGATTGATATATTTATTTGAAGCTTTATTTTTTCCTGAAGGATGACATTATCTTGCACAGAGGTAAACAACAATTCCATATTTATTCACTGAATTTTTGCATATTTATAAGTGGTAGGAGAAATAAAAGGCCTGGCAGTTTATCCATCCTCATGAATCTTCAGAGGTCTTAGATCCGTTCTTCACCTGCTTATTCTTTTAAGGCTCATATTCTCAGAAGTAGTAGCTTTGTATGACATGTTAGCATTTTAGCTCAGAACATGAGCATGGTTTTAAAATAGGTCTCCTAATCTTTCCACTGATTTTCTTTCAGTCTTGGACTATGTGAACTGTGTTACTTTTCTACAAAGCAAAATCAGAAGCATGTCAAAAATGGTGCAAGTGCTATTGACTGTTCATCTCACAGGATAAGACTATAGCTAATCTGAAACAATTCCTTGTAAAACATCTACGGTCTGAATATCAGATCCATCCACGCTGTAGAGATCTGCTGCTTTAATGCTGTATTTTTTGCTAGTGTAGATAGAGACTTACTCTGAAATTCTTCCAATGGATGGGAAGAGAGTCATATCTAGTTAATGTTAGTCACTCACATTTTTGTTGTAACTGTACCTCTGTCATATTGACAAAGGTCAGTTTAAGAAGAAAGGGAAATTTTTTTAAAAAAAACCCATGTACTTTAAAAAATCTCTACTTTTGGACTTAAATAATATGTTAATATCATCCATCTTTGAAGTGCAACATTGTATCTCTTCGAATGTTTGTGTTTGTTTTAGTGTAAAAGATTCTTACAGCATAACTTCTCTTCCTAGTATTTTATGCTTCTGGTTGTACTACAATAAATTAGTCAAAACTAGTCTTCTGAAGATTAATCTTCAGAATAATGACAAGGAGTCCATCCTCCAAGAGACTATAGTGCGACCTGTGTCAGTAGGGATATGATTAGGCATAGAGGTCTCCATGTATGATTTCTGCACTATCAATTGAAGTTTTGCCTTCATACTGAGACAGTCTGAGCCTAGACTCAGCTGGGCTAGGCATAAGGAAACTCAGGAGCCAAAATGAAATGCAACTATCTGGAGATGAGTAACTGTGGCTTGTGACCAGTTTGGTTGCAATATATGTCAGAGCTTTCAACCAAACTGTATTGGTGAGAACAGAGAGGAAATTTTGACACTGATTTCTCAATGCAGTGTTACAGTGAGACTTGAATTTGAATGTTCTGTCAAAGAAAAGCTAAAAGGGTGGCCAGGACTAACACAGTTGGTAATCTCAGCTGCTTGTCATCCCCCGTACATTTGGAGCACATACAGTATGGAACTTAGTACTGACAGAGCCACTGTGATTGACAAGAGAATTGCTCTGTCTTCTGGAAATGTACAACATAGAAGGCTTTTCCAGATGAATTATTCATTCAAAGCTTCCACCAACAAGAAACAAGTTGCCTTTGATTCAAGCAAGATTGTGATGAGTGGGAAGATGTTGATAATATTGAATAGAGAGAAGCATGATGGCAATAAGCCTGAAAGAAGTGTGAGGACTGCATCTGCTAAATAAATTCAAAGCTACTTTAAAAAAAAACCCCAAGCAATACAAATAATGGAAAATTGTAAATACATTACGAGAACAGCATTTTTGAAACTGATGTCAGTAAGATTGCAGTATATGTTAAAAGAAAGAATGAAGAACACTAAAACATGACTCTAAAATTTAAAAAAACTCTTTAAAAAATAGCAGTACTAATTGCATTAAGAATTAGAGAATCTTTATCACCCTACTCTTGAGACATTTAAAAATAAAGAAAATGTCTTTCCTCCCTCAAAAAAAACCACAAAGGGCACAACTGTTAATTAAATTTCTCCTGCAGTCAGGAGGCTATACAATACTTAGTTTACAGAAAAGTGGTATATTTTACCTCCATAGTCCTCGGTTCAAGATATACTGCTGTCTATCCCTTTTCAGTAAAGTAATACCAACATCAATTTGGACTTCTAATTTTGAGATAGGCTTTCCAGAAAGAGCTTAAACATATAATAATATATACCACTTGTGCATTTCCAAAGAGGACACACTAGTAGGTGCAAAACTACACTGAATATTTTATTAATTGTGAAGAAAAGAATCCAACTTGCAGCTTGGATAGATGAAAAATCTCAGAATCTAATCGGTGTCACAGAATGGAATGAAACATTCACCTGTCACACAGCACCAGCCAGATAGCTCGAGATAGACTTTGATACCTCCTTTATAGAAAACAAATTTTTCACAGGAAGTCAAAATCAATTTTTTCCAGAGTGTGAGCACTCTGGGTTTGTCAGCCTACCTGGCACACAGAGAATTTTAAATCAACTGAAATTTTGTGTCAGAGTCAGAAGATAAATTGGGGGCTTTGTGTGTCTTTTTTTCTGTTTTTCATTTGTTTGTTTTTGTTTGTTTTTCATACAGTTTTAATGGGATAGGAATACAGAATCCCGCATAATACATGATAATATTTGCCATGTATCTTACATGATTACTTTTTAATCTGTGAGAAATATGAAAATTTTGGCATCTATCTTAGTTCATGAGATAAGATTCTAAAGTGTGTGGGAGTGAAGAATAGCATATTTTTGTAGCTCTATGTCTTTTTCATATGGTTGAATCAAAGAACACTAAATTTTAAAATGAATTGACAAACTCACAGTTTTTTTTACTATGTGTTAAATGCTTATTTCACTGCCCTTTGGGTGGCATTGTTGCCCTCAAGCTACTATTTTACTGGATCATTACAAAATCTCTGAAATAAAAAAAGGCAAAAAAGAAAAAACACGTTGAATTTCCTGAGAGAAAGGGAAAGACAACACAACCTATTAATTCAGTAAATAAATTCAAAAATTGTTTCATCAAACACATGGAAAAAAATCTAAAGAGGATGAGAGGATCCAGTTTGTAACAATAAATAGTTAATTTTATTGATGAATTCATATTATAAACATATAAAACATAAGATATATAATTAATTTTTCAGATGTCTAGGTTTTAGTGATCAGTTTATAAAATTTGGTGATAGTCAGTTCCTTGAAAAGTAATCCATCCAAGTCTTTGATCTGCTTTGATACATGAAGTCTCAATATTTGTAGTACCTCAACTCAGTGAAATATTACACTTCAAAATTACAGTGTAGGCTACTTTAGCAAAACAGAGAAATACAAATTGCTTCTAATAAAGAACCTGATAATATTTTCAGTAATAATATGAGGTGCCTTGGAGTTAAGATTTTGAGATCTCCTTTTTAATTTCTCCGAAATGTTTAGCACAATGGAAAATATAGAACACATAGGTAAAACTAAATTTTACACTTGAAGTTGTTGTATGGGATTCATGATGGTCTATTTCATCCATTTGTAGACTCAAAATACAACTTATAACTCTATTTGAATTCTCTATGTAGATTTCTACACTGTAGAAGACTGATTTGCATAAGTTTCATAAATGATCACATATGCAGAGAGAACTCAAACTTTAGAACATCAGTTTATACAATCAGTACAGTACAGAGTCCTATGCTATGAAATTCATTCTCCTTTCTATGGAAAACAGCAATTCATTTGTTTCTATATGTAAAAGTTAAACTACTCTGAAGAGTGGTAAATCAATACTTCCTCCTCCACTGAATTTCAAGGAGTTTATTTTATCTTGAATGAGCTTATCCATTGCTGACGTTATATTACTTTTGACCAGCATAGTGGAGGTTATATATCAGTTTTGTCTGTATGCAATTTTCCCACTGGTGTTCTTTAACTATTTATTTAGTCTAATTTTAGAAAAAATGTCCTAGTATGGAATGCATGCTTAATTCATTCCTATTTGTATTGGAGGTCTGGATAAGCAAAAATAGTGGTTTTTGTTTATATGTATTCTTCTCTATCAACAGATTAGTTCCATTTCATATAGATGAATGTGACAAATAATATAATTCACTTTGGTCTAGTAGTCACAGAATATAGATTTGACTAGATTTAGCACTACTTCTAACACACAGGCCCAGTCCTTCATTTTAGAGAGATTATTCTCCAGAGAATCACTAGGTACATTAGTTAAGAATGTGTTATCAGGTGGCTGAGTAAACTGAGATTGGCAAATGAATTATGATTTTAATGGGATTAGAAGTGTGTAAGCTAAATTCACTTTTCCTTGACTTTGTTTTAGTAAACTCAATTGCAATCCATGTGTTACATTACAGCGCTGCCCTGGCACCAGGAAATGTAAACAATTGATTTGTTGGTAACATATTACAGTATTCATAACAATGCTACCTTTCCCCCTGTCTCTTTCTCTCTCTTTTGTTTTTAAAGAGAAAATTATTAATAAGGGACACCATTCATGTTTCTTAATAGATCTTTTTAGATATATCTGTATAATAACCTTGAATAAAAATTAAGAATAGTGAGGCCATCTTTCACTTTAACAAAGGACATTCTACATTACGTGTTTTTCACAAATAATATCTTTGTTTATATGACCTTAATGCTTCTTCGCTCTGATTTATTTGGGTTTTGGATTTACAGATGCTTTATGATTTAACTAAGCTATCCCTTTTGTTATTTACATTTTTGTCCTCAAACACTACATAATTATAGGCATTATAAACATCTTTTCTAGAAACCCTTTCCAAGACCTATGGATGGATGGTAAAGGCCCATTTCCTTCCACCATTATTCCTTAATAGGTTTAAATCTCAGTCAGGGAGAAAAAAAAAGTATGTGTTTTTAACTAATACCATGTCATCTCTTTAATCATGCTGATTTTGAATAATTCACCCACTGTGGAAGTTGCTGGGCGAGAATCTATAGCTCTATCTCTCACTGGGGGTAGTTTATTATTACCGAGTCTGACAGCAGAAAGCCCTGGCAGGTTAATTGCTGCAGCAAGACTAGCTGGGAGTTTGCTGTTGATATATAGTGACTAAAGGGAGTGAAGGAGATTGACTGTGCCTGTTACAGCACAAATATCTTCATGCGCCTCAGGTTCCTCACAAAGATATGAGAAATAAATGCTCGCTCTTCATTTTCTGTCTGCACAATACAAATAGCCTTGGGCTGAACATGGCAACCACAGCATACAGAATACATATAAAAAAGAGGAAATTTGCAAATTAACATTATTACAAACATTCCTGCCTGAAAGTGCTGAAAATCAATTTCAATATAGTTTGCATTTTAATGAGGTGCCAAAGAGATAAATCAGTTGGATTTGAGGAACACTTGGCTGGCAATGATGTTTTCTGATCATATCGTGTCTTAACTAATATTAGATTAAGTAAAACCACTGTTAATTGAAGGCATGGGAAATGTTACTGGTAGTTAATAAAGTAAACTCTGGCTGGTCATATAGAGCCATTAATCGAACTCAGACAGCCATTTCCCAGGATCAGCTTCTCCCTTCTTCCCTTCTATAACAAAGCACTACTTGAAATTACTGTACTCAGCTGTTTGTTTTTTTCCTGAAAAAGAAGAAATATCAATTTTTCCATTAAACAGAGTCTGCTGCTAATGTTTTTGATGTTTTGTTGTTTAATGTTTTGTTCAATGTATCAAGAGAATTAACAATCAATAACTGTCTTTTTCTTCAAACAAAGAAACTTCCTTTACAAAGATGAAAGAATAATTTTGACACTGCTTTTAGAGGGTCTTTTTTGCAGTGTGCTTTCCCTGGAATCCAGGAAACTGACCTGTTTCCACGTGTTTATAATTCTCTATAACTGTACTTCACTGCCACGCAGATCAACTCTGCTTTTTATTGTGGTAATGAAAACCACCAAGGAAATTTGTTTTCTGAAGGTATTTCAATGAGAAATATCAACTCTCAAATGTCAGATCACAATGCAAAACACAAAATATGGCCCAGGTTTTTTTTCCAATTCATAGCACTTGTTCACCAGTGTGACTCTACTGACTTCTACAGAGGTTTTAATCTTAAATATTAGTCAGAGTAAGGAAGAGAGTCAAATCCACCCTTAAAGAACAAGGTACAATTTCTTATTTCTGCAGAAAAGCCTGTGAGACTGTTCTGTGTTTTAGAGCTTCACAGAACAAAACAGAAACTGATTGTCAGAGGTCATTTGAGGGGGTGTAGGGTCAGATATAGAATGCTAGCTGCTAAGCCTTTTGCCATTGTACATCTATTTTAAAATACTTGCTTTTAAATATTTGAAGCCATTGTCAAGCATTCTCCTATGCTTTATTTGTTGCCATTTCACCATTTAATCCATACGAAACATGTATATCAGAGGAAAAAATTAGAAATTAGATGTGTGATAGGAAGTCTGAGTTGCAAGGAGTCTGCCTAGACAAAAAATCCTGCAGTTGTGTGACTACTGAGGAAGTAGTTTAGGAAAAAGTTTAATTACTTTGCGCACCCTTGGTAAACTGTATACATCCATCCAGACCATCTCTTTCAAATACACAATTATTTGCTGCTTTTTGAGTAGAATTAATGCAATTTTACTCTTTAGTTAACATCCATATCCTCATTTTTTCTCTTTTCCTCAATGCCCTCTCCTTTAGGACCTAAAGACTCTTTCAGGACCTCTCTCATTTCTCTTTTCTGTGTTGTGATTTTGAGGAGAAGTGGTGGAGTGGGGGGGGGGGGGGGGGCGGTCATTCCATCTGAAGTGGATTGAGCTCACTCCTTGGTGTTTGACTTCTGTTGGTGTCAGACCTCCAAAAGACTAAGAAGGTACCACTGGTGACTGCTAAAGTTACACATGATGCAAAACAGCAACACAGGCTTTTAGTGCAATCCTCTTTCAGATAATTATGTCCATTTTCTATTGATGCAAAATGACATTATGGAAGCTATTTTTACTGTTCATTTCTACACTTTTCATCTTTTGAGAACAGAAACAGATTAGGTGTTCCTTCCTTATAATAATGAGATGACTTAAATCATTCTTTAAAACGTTTTCTTCAACTTGTACTGCTAGAAACCTTGCAACAATTTGCACACTATCAAAGTGTTCTCTTATTACATTAGCATGCTTAATGCAATTTTGATATTCACAAAAGCACTACACTTCACCTGTGTCTGCACATTGCGAGTAATCTAAACGCATATGAAGGGGAAGAATGTATAAGCATGGCTTCTGCAAATGGGGAAATCAATCCCTTTAAAATATCACAGTGTCTCAATTTGAATTATAATAACACTGTCAACAACAAAACAAAACAAAAAGAATTAAAACCTTCCGCATTAAAACTTCATGTCCCATACTTACTTATTTTCATATTCAAATTTTACATATTTCAGTCTTTAATAATTTCTGGTTTATGGTTTAGTTTTCCTGCATGTAGGAACATAATAATATTTGGGAAATTGTGATAAATAGCAGAAAGGTTGAAAGATATACATGACAGCTGAATTTCTTCTTGTCCCATAGCTGATGTAAAGCTCATAGGGCAGACAAACCATCTTTCTTCACTCTGTACTTATCCTTTATATTTGGGGCACTCTGGATGGCATAGGAATGCTACTGATCATTATATAACAATTTAAGATTTCTTTTCTATTGCCCTGGACTCTTATAAGAGCATATATCTCTGTGCCTCTTCATGAGTAAGAAACTTACCTGCTTTCTAAGTGTTGGAAGACTTGACTTGTTTCCCCCAGTCTTCTGTGTTAAAAATGTGTTTATTTCCCCTATGTAAAATTTCATGCTCAAATTTCTGTAACAGAAATTATGTTGGACTTGACAGTGCTGTGGCTATTAATATTTTAAGTAACATATTAAATTGTATTAAGGGAATAATTAGAATATTCAAAGTCAAATCAAAGTAATGATATCACACATTTGTGATTTAAAAATTATTTTTAAAAACCTATGTCACATAAACTACCCTGGTAATTTAAAATTTTGATGATTCCATTAGTTCAGGATCCTGCAAAATAGTGTAAATTTAGAGCAGCTAAAAACTGTTTTCGGATAGGAGGATGTGATAAATATAACTCAACCCCCACATCATTAACCCTTATAATACCACATGTAAATTCTCATAAACTATGTAAAATGTGTAAACTAATAATAATAAAAGGTATTTAGCTTTTATCAAATCATCTACTGATAATTTTCTTTTTTTAAAGCCGAGGCTAAAAAGAAAACAGTAAAAGCACACTATTCTGCACTTTGTAATCCATACATATCTTCATGAGCACAGTTAATTTGCTTATAATGGGTAAAAAATAAATACATATTTCACTGAATTAAATGGGATTAAGATTTGGTTCTGTGTGCATAAAATAAAATGGGGCTGAGATTATTCCATATCTAAAATTCTAGATATGTGGCTTCTTTAAAGTAGGAACCTCAATCACTTCTAGCATGATTTCATAGTAAAGGAATAAAGGAAATGAGTAGGTGATGAGTTCTGTATTAAGAACTAATATACTCGACTACATAATTTCTAGTACTAATTTCTAATGAACACAGACAAATTTCACCATGCAAAAAAGCAACCTGCTTTATTTCAAGAGTTTCCTAATGAAAGCAGAGATTGTATTTAACAACAAAAGAAAGATTAGAAAGCATAGTCTTACTATAGCATGTTAGGCTCATGTAATAAGATTACAGAATTAAGCCCTTAGGAAATGACTCAGAAAATTAATTAAAATTGCTTATAAATCATGCTGGCTTGATGTCCTAATGGCAATTCGCTGTGCAATGACACATCAGAGACATTAGTTTTATGTCTTTGCTCCAGTCTCCCTCACTCCTTGAGGCAGTGAGAACTAGCAGTATTGTAAAAACAGAATATTTAGCTGAAGCAATTGTAGGGATGAGAGAATTAAGTCTTAGGTGACTTAGCAGTGATCATTGCAATTGATTAAAGAGTGACATTGGCTTCTTTCAAGCTGGAAGCCTTTGTAACATGAGACCACTATGGGGATGTTGCATAAAATAAGTGAAAAAGAAGTTCCAGGCTGGAGTTTCTAAGAAGTGGGAGGGTTTATTTGCTTTTCAGAGAACTGTAAAAAAAGGATAAAGAAGGCATTTCACTGTCTTTTTCTTAGGAAAAAAAAAAAAAGTGTATGTTTTTATAAGCATACACTTTTATAAAAATACTGAGGATGAAGGATAAATTAGCTAATGTAAATATTGTTTACACTTCTCAAAACAACTGTGTCACCTTAAAAATAATTTATTTCATGGAAAATAAGGTGGATTGCTCTTAAACTAAGCAATTTTCAAATGTTTTTACCCTAATAGTGGGTGTAGGTTATTTCTGTTCTCCTGCCTACCCAGAAATACCTGCCAAATACATGCAGATCACCCTCTAGAAGGTTGTTCAAAGCTCTGTATAGAGAACCTGCCAGAATCCTGCCTGAAAGATGCTTCAGTAGGTCACATACCTATTTTAGGACAGCACTATCCTTTTAGAGCTACAATTTCTTTTAAAAAACTTGAATATCAGGAAGGGCATGTTAATAACTCCTAGTTGCCTATTTTAACCAGTTTAGAACATTTACCTTTGAATTCAGAAGGAAACACTTTGCCGTTTCCCTGGCAATCAGATTGATGGATGTGTAGATAATCACCTCAATCCCGATGAACTTGAAATGAGTTTTCCCGTGACATACAGAGTACTAAGCTCAGGAAATAACTGACAAGATAATTAATATGCTCTACCACTGTTCATTTAGGAATAATCAACATCTTTCCTGTTGCAACTGTATATATTCAATCTTTGACCATAAAGCACATGATTTTTCTCTGTTTTTTCACCTATTGCCATGAATAACCCAAAATGTTATTGTATATCCATATTTATGTGTGCTACATCATATACCAAAAATTGTTAGTTGTCTGGAAATGGGGTCGTGGAGTGAGTTGGTCCCAGGGTTCCTTTTTAAGGTCAGAGACACTCAGATAGAAGCTCTCTTGCTCTTGCCTTTTCTTCTTGCAGGAAAAACTGACATAGTGCAAGGCAGAAGGCTTCTTTTGTTTCCCTTGGGGCTCCTGAGGAGGCTGCTTCAGACAGATCTCCAAGTAGCAACAGCAGCAACCCAAGAAGCTGCATTCCACAATCCAGTTATGTTTCAGAGTGAACTTCCCAGTCCACAGAGCTGAGGCAGAGCCAGTTGGGGACAGACCACCATTCTTTGGTGCACACTGGGAATGTATTTATCCTTCCTGCATCGGGGCAGCACCTGGACACAGCAGTACAGGTCAGCGGAGTCCAGAGGGCAGCAGGAGGGCAGCACTGACCTCATACACGCATGGCCATGAGGGATGGCGAGGCTGGCTCTGCAGGGCTGCAGCTCCTAGGCAATGCCAACATTTTTCTTCTGCCACCAAAATGGCTTCATACATTCCTATAGAGGAAGGCTGAGCTGAATGGGGCTTGTCTACCATCTTTTTTGCCTTTGCTGCCCAGACCATGAGGTCCTCTGCAGCAGTGCCATCTTGGGGAGGGGTTTCTCTGCCATAGTTTTTCTCTTTGTCTGGCAGGCTCTCTGGAAGTCTGAGAGATTTAGCAAATTTGTAACTAATTATTCTCACTATTATTTTTTGGCTGTTGCTGTTTTGAGTTTTAGTAAACTCATTTTTTTTTCATTTGTATCTATTGACATTCATCTCTCTTTTTTGAATGAAAAGGAAGTGGTTAAAATTGAAAGGAGAGGGAATTAATTTTGGAGTGTGTGCCCCTTAAATTGTCTTAAACCAAGACAATTTAAAGAATTATCTGTAAAGGTCCAGTTTGTAGAGGTCTTTAAAATTCAGAGCCTTGAGCCTTCCCAGTGCAATCACAATTTCAGTGCATGACTAGAATTTTAGTCATAATATCTTGCACTGATAACAGAACTATTTACAATGGAGACCTTAAAAATATTAAAATATTAGTCTGTATTCATCAGAGAGTTTAGCATCAACTTGTATTATTTTTGATGTTTTTTTTTTTAAATATGCTAATGGAAAATCTGAAGGCAGATCTGCACAGTATTCGCTGTAATTGTGTGCTCAGAACAAAAAACTTTATTATGATTGAACACAAAGTCTCTGAAATTAAAAAAAGAAAAAAGTGGTAAAATTCTTATTATTTACGCAACTCAGATTGCAGAAAGCATTTTGTAAAAAGCAGACAGATAAAGAGATAGTGTGACACCTTCACATGATGATGCAGAACCATAATGTAACATCATTGTTCTAATCGCTTTGACACATTGTATGGCTGTAGCTCCATAAGGGATGGATACAAACTTCTCAGGAAGGGAATGGTAGGAGGAAGGGTCTTTCTTCATGTGAATAGGCATCTTGAGCATTCTGGCTAAATCATGGAATGAGAAATAGTCTGACTAAGACTATGAACATTAGGATGATTAGAGAGAAGAAGGTTAGTTTTGAGGTGAGAGTTTGTTACCAATAACCCTATCAAATTTAGAAGTAGACAAAATTCCATTTTAAGCAACTCAAGGAAGCCTCTGCATCATTATTCCCTGGTTTACAGGAGACATTAACCTCCCTGACATCTGCTGCAAGGGAAATTCATTGGGACACAAGAGAGTTCTTAGAAAAAACACGTTTGCTGTTGAAGCTGGATGAATTGGAAAATGTCAGAAGCTCTACTGGACCCAATACCTACAAAGAAGGAAGAATCAGCTGAGGATGGTACAGTCAATGTAGTAACCATGGTACTCCGGAAAATATAAAGATGACTTGAGAGACTGACTTGGCTAAAGGTGAAACAAATAACTCAGGTTTAGTATAAAATAGGAGTTGTAAAAAAGGAGTTGTAAGAGAGAACAGGCAATGAAGGAAGATTGTATGCGGGATTACTGTTAGGAAACACAAGGCTCCCTTTTGAGTCTCAACATGAGAACTTCTATTCCCGCACTAGCAGTGAAAGAGTACACAATGAAAATGTGGACCCAGTGCTGAACAGGAAGACTGATTTCATCCAGTGAAAATGGCTGCAGATAAAGTACTCAGTATTTTTGCCTTAGTCTTTACTAGCAAGGTTTCAGGTCTTTGTGCCTAATGGCAGAGTTCATACAGAAGAGGAGCAGCCAAATTTAGTGAAAAGCAAGTCCAGAATCTAGTCAATGGAACAATTTTATAGAACCATAAAATGTTTCAAACTGGAAGGGACCTTACAGATCCATTTAGTTCCAACCTCCCTGCCATGGGCAGGGTTACCATCTACCAAATCAGATTGCTCAGGGCTATATCTAATCTGGTATTGAATACTTCCAGGGATAGCATCCACCTTTTCTCTGCCTAAGTAATTCAAGTGCCTCATTATTCACTAAGAACTTCTTCCCCACATCTAATTTAAATATCTCCTCTCTTATTTTAAAACTATTCCCCTTACCCTATCACTATCTGACTATGTAAAAAGTTCCTCTCCCACTTTTTTACAAGACACCTACAGAAAGGCTACAATAAGGTCTTGCTGGAGCCTTCTCCAGGCTGAAAAACAACTCTGTCAGCCTGTCTTCATAGGAGAGAATCTCCAGATCTCAGATTCTCTTTACGGCTCCCCTCTGAACCTGCTCCATCAGGTCAGCATCTTTCTTGTGTTGAGGATCCCAGAGGTGGATGCAGTATTGCAGGTGGGGTCTCATGAAAGCAGATTAAAGGGGACAAATGAGCTCCCTAGCCCAGCGTGCTGAACATGCTGCTTTTGAGGCAGCCCATGATGTGCTTGACTTTCTGGGCTGCAAGTGTACATTGCCTGCTCACATCCAGCTTTTGTTCCACTAGAATCCCCAAGTCATTGTCCACATGGTTGTTCTCAACAAGTTCATCTCCAAGTCTATACTCAGGTATGGGATTGCTCTGACCAAAGTGCGCTTGGCTTATTGAACTCCACGAGGCTCTCATGGGCCCACTTTTCGATTTTGTCTGGCCCCTTGAATGGCATCTCACCCTTCTTTTGTGTCAGCCTTGTGTTTGCAATCTTTCTGATGTAACACTCAATCCCTGTCTATGCCATAGATTAAGATATTTAAGGGTTCTGGTTCCAAAATGCCGAAGGACACCACTTATCACCAGCCTCCACCTGGACACAGAACCAGGCCACAACCCTGTGGCTGCATCCATCCAGCCAATTTCTTACTCACCAAACTTTCCACCCTTCAAATGTATATCTCTCCAATTTGAGAAGAGGATCACATGTGGGACCATGTTTATGGCCTAACAGAACACTAGGTAGATGACACTGGTCACTCTTCCCTTGTTGCCATCACTCCACTATAGAAAACCATGAGACTGGTCAGGCACAATTTGTCCTTAGTACAGCCATGCTGACTGTCTCAGATCACCTACTTGTCCTGTATGTGCCCAGAGGTTTGCATTTGAAGATGATGACAGATTTGTCTAATGTTCCTTCAAAGCTTATCCCTACCATCATTGAAATGTCATGGAAATGGGGGAAATTTTTTGACACCTAGAGAAAGACAAATACTGTATTTGAAACATACTAAAAGAATGATCCAAAGAAGTCCAAGCTTGTCAGTCTTGCTTCAGTCTCTGAGAAAACCATGGACAGAACCCATTTGGAACCAGTTCTGGGTACATGGAGAAGAGGATGTTTGGATAGTCAGCCTGAAGGTACCAGGTGTAAATCATTAGGTGAAAACCTAATTTCCTTCAGTAATGAAATTACTGTATTTGCAGATGGTGAGAGAATGGTAGATGCAATCTACTTCACCTGTAGGAATGCTTTCACCACAGTCCCCACAACAACCTTAATTACATACTGAAGTGTTGGGGTCTATATGGAAGGCCATGTAGATGACTGGAAAACTGACTGCAACACTGGGCTCAAAAAGTCGTAATTAATAATTTGATCTGTATATGGAGTCTGACTTTAAGTGGACTGATACAAGATTCTGTCCTGGGGCCAGCAGAGTGCACGGTCACTGAGTTTGTGAATATCAGCCTTGGGGAAATGAACACAATTGGAGGCAGACCTGGCATTCAGAGGCACCTAGGTTGGTTATGTAAATGGGACAGACAGAATCTGATGAAATTCAACAATGACACAGGTCAGCCTGTGAGCCTTGGTCAGGCACATGCTGGAGATGGTTCAGTCAGTGAGAAATTCTGTGGAGATGGACTGGAAACCATGGGGAGCACCAAGGTGATTAGGGGCCAGCTGTGCACAGAGGCAGTAACAAAGGGCCAGCAGTGCATTTTCTGTATGAAAAGTGGCACAAGGTTGAGGCTGGCGATCATCTTCTCAACATTTCTTAGACTACATCTAAATGCAGCAACCAATTTGGGGTCACCTAGTACAAGACAAATGTCCAGAAACTGAAACAAGTTTGGCAGAAGGCAACCAGAATGGTCAGTGGCTGGAGAATTTAGCCTGCCAGCACAAGTTGTGGAACTAATGCTTGTTCACCTTGGAGGAGGAACAGACCAAAAAGAAATCTTTCAGCTCCTACACAGAGACAAACAAGGAGTTGGGTAAGAAAAAGAGGCTACAGTTATAGATGAGAATATATTTTTCCCCATGGGATTGATTAAGTGATGGAACTTCACACCCAAACAGGCTGAGAAATATCTGTCCTTAGTTTTCAGGACCCAACTAGACAATGCACTGAGCAATCCTTCCTGAATTCAAACACAGACCCTGTTTTTAGCAGGTAGCTGGACTCTCCTGAGGTCTCCTGATATCTTGACACATACATCAACTCAGACTAGTAGTCTTTTTCTACAGGATCCTTCATCCCTCTTCTAGTATGTAAATATTTCTGTCCACAGTGTATCCACAAGCCACAATCCTCTGTAAAGGATCTTCAGGAAATACTGCAAGAATACATAATCATTTACCCCAGTGCCTAAATCCAAGTATAGCCTTGACTGCTGTATAGATGATCTGCATCTGTCTGCTCCAATGTATCAGAAGGTGTTTACAGCCAACATTAATTGTAATGGCAATAGTGATGGCAAAGAAACTGAGGTCACAGCCGCAAAGCAAACTTGAGCAAATCCTTCTGTCATGTAGAAGATAGAAAAGTGAGAACATTGATAAGGGACATCAAGAGTTGCATGCTGATGTCTCGTTGCCAAAAGGGGGATATTGTGTCTTCCTTACAAAAAAATTATCACTTCTTAGGAGGAGAAAAAGAATTTTTTTTGGGAATACCTTTGGAATCCCAGTCATTTCACATGACAGAGTGCAAAATGTACCTGATGGTTCTGCTTCTCTTTACAAACATCCCTTGCAGATCTTGCTCTGTGGAAGACAGAAGGGTTCTCCTTCCAAATACTCTGACCTGAAGGAGTAAAACCAGCGCTATTGCTATTTTCATCTACTACAGAGTGTTAAGCTTCTCCATTGATTTTATTTTTCATTAATGTGTAATGCCTTTGTTTTGAATAGCGACAACAAAAGAATTTATGTTGGGAGGCTCTCAATGACTGTAACGTAAAATGGTCTGGAAACATTAAAGAATAAATTTGAACCTAAATATCCACAAACTAGGGAAAAGACCAAAAATATTGCCTCCTTCCTATTATTTTTAGAATAATCATAGAGTAAGAACTATGCTACCTGCTGTGTTCCTCTAAGATCCTATTTGCACATGGATCAAAGACAACTTAAAATTTTAAAAATTCAAAGAAATTTCAAAGAAATTGAAATTTAGGAAAGAGTGAATTAGCCATATCTAAGAGTTCCAGACTTTTGGTACTTAAAGGAGGCTTATAGGAAAGCTGGGGACCAACACTTCAGCAGGGCCTGTGGCAACAGGACAAGGTTCCACTAAAAGAGGGCTGGTTTAGATTAGATGAAAGGAAGAAGTTTTTTACAATGATAATCATAGAACAGTGTCACAAGTTGCCCAGAGAGATGGAGGATATCCCATCCCTGTGAACATGCCAGGTCAGGTTAGACAGGGCTCTGAGCAACCTAACCTAGTTAAAAATGTCCCTCCTCATCCAGCTAGATGACCTTTAAAGGTCGTTTCCAACCCAAAGTATTTTATGATTCTATGATAAAAGAAACTTTGTAAGAAAGAAAGACTTTGGACTTCTTAGAAGAATATGAACTGAAGACTGCTAATGTTTTGTGTAGAAATATCCCTACCTCATTTTCAGTAGTCCCACTAATTAATGGCACAATCCTTAAAAGTGGTTGCTACCTCAGTTTCAAAGATGGAAAAGAGTAGGGATAGATAAAGGCTACAATTGTGTGTTAAAATTTACAGGGAGCTAGCAGAACACATAGGAATGATGTAGTAATGAAAGTGTTTGCATCATAGATTCAATTGTCAAAGTCCTATTGTGTATTAAAATCGTGATAACTTTTGAAATTTGATGCTATATAACTTCAGTATAAACAGGGCAGCTAACAACTATCCCAGCTTATTTCAGTTCTACTAGTAAAGGTATTTTTTACTCTTCATTTCTCACAGAGAAACACTATTGAAAGAGAAATGGCTTGTAAGGAAAACTTTAATTATAGTAATTTCATTTTAAATGAAAGAGGAATAAAGGAGGATCACAATTCATTTATATAAAATATTCTAAACTTTATTTTGTGTATAATTGTTGATCTGTTCAACTGAAATAATTATACATTTCCCACAGTCATTGGATTAGAATAATGTGTTAAGTACAATCAATGGTATCCCAGCTATCATGCACTGATGTTAAGAAATAATCATTTTAACCACATGACCATGTTGTTCACCAAGACTGTTATTTTACTAATCCTTATGATCCAAACAATGCTCTGTTCATGTTCCAGCACACAGCGGGTGGGAGAATGGATTTGGTAAACTGGGTGGGTTTAGCCTTCTTTTATGTGTTCATTATTGTGTTCATTTACTTATTGTACACATATGGTGATAGAAGCTGCTAAAGCAGTAACTATTATTCTGCAAAGAAAGTAAAACATAGAAACCAATACAAGATTTCCAACATTTGTTTTGGAAGTTTTGTGATTAAAATAGATTTCTTTTCCTATGTGCGAGTATTTACACAATGGATTCCTGTAACTCTTTCACCAGATATTCAAAAATTTGGACCCATAAAAGGAAGAAATGGGGAGAATCAACACAAAATTTTACAGACAGAAGCTACGGCAATAACATCAAATCTTCTGTAGCTTCCAAACGATGCAATTACTTTCCCAAACTACATAAGTGGGAAATATACTTTTCCCATCAGAACAGCACAAATTACATTTTTTATTACTTTTGGAATTATTACATTTCAAAGCTATTTCAGAGGGTATGTTACCTTGATTCTAATGGAGTAAGGATGAAAAAAAGAATTTTAGGTGAAATGAAGTCCTCAGTCAGAGATAGAATGTAGGGGAAAGAAAACATACCTACCATTCACCTTACATGCTTCTTTTGGAAGCTTAATTTTGCTTTCAGTCTCTAAATATCATGAATAATTAAGAAAATAACTGGTATGATAAGCCTAAGTAGGAAAATGCATATTGCATAAGAATAAACAGAACGTTTTAAAATTTTATTATTGACATGTATTTAGTTCTCCAGTAAAAACACTGCAGTTCAGGGTAGTAAGAAAAATATTTCTCCAAAGGCCTTTTTACCTCTTTATTTAGACATTTGACATACAGTACTGGGTTCACTGAAACAGCCTCTTTTACACATTAAGCCTTTTGAAACGCTTCTATTTTTTCCTCCTGGAGGCTATTTGTTTCATGACAGCATTGTCTACATTCCTCACAAAAATGCAGGCATTTGTCCTTGTGCTAAATGCTGTCATCTTTTGATAAGAAGAAAACTAATTGGGGAAGGAATGGAAGGTCAACATGTTCATTTTTCTCTCAAGTGAGCATAGTAAATAAATACTTTTCAGTGACTTCCTCCTTATTACAGTATAAAGTTTATAGATGAATTGGGATGAACATCTACATTGCCATTACTCTGAAAAGAGCAGCAAACCTGGGTTGCAAAAGCTTTTCTCCAAACACAAGCCAGGAAGTCAATGTTATGTACTGTTGTGCTCACTTTATCTTCTTCTGTTCTTTTTCAGCTTAGTAAAAATTTTCAATTGATTACAGAATATCAAAACAAAAGTAAATTATATTTCAAAGCTACAAATTAGCCCAAAGAGAGCACTTCTGAAATTCTGATACGCTGTTCTATGTCATGCTTTGGTAGAATCTTTAAGATAAGCTGGCGACTTTGATGTTGGATTAAGTTAAAAAGCCACAGAATAGTTCACTGCAGTTATGTTTTAGTCTTGAAATTATGACAAGAAGGTGCAGGAGCAATGGAGTAATAAAGATTCCTTATGAAAAGAATGCAATGAAGAGTCCACAGGAGCAGAATACTTATTTAATTGTTGATTAATTGTTCAAATAGACTCAAACAGACTGTAATAGATGTAAAGTTAAACAATAACTTGGTGATACCTGATAGAATGAAAATACAATATCAAGTTACCTTAGATAATTATAAACACCCCCAAGGAAATTTGTAAATGATAATACAATGAAATGTGTAAATGATAATACAATGAAAAGGACCAAGGCCACCAAATGCACAGTGAGAGTTTTGTTTTATAAGGTGACTGAACAACCACCTTTTTCTGTGTAGTTGTTTCTTTGTTATCTTTTTAATATAAAAGTCTTCTTGTTTCCTAAAAGGCGCACTGATGATGCTAGATGCCTGATGCATGATTCTGCAGAACTGTAATTAAATTAAGTATCTTGATTCATTGTGTTGATTGACTCTTGCACACTCATTCAAAGAACCTGGGACAACGACTTGACTCCTTCACTATTCTCAACCCAGAAAATTAATATAAAATTTCAATTTTTTACTGTTGGATTAAGAAACATGCAGAAATTGTTAACCTTGATAATATCTTAGTTTCCCATCTTAGTTGTTTTAAAAATCTTTAGTTTTGAATTCTGGAATCCCAAATAGGTACAGTAAGATCACAAAGAAAAAAGTAGTATTTTTGAACCACACCATGCCTTGGCTAGAGGAGGACATGATAATTATCTCTAGTTCACATTTTAGGAACCTGAATTCCCTGGAAGTTAGAATAATGACAACTCCCTTTATTCCTCCCATTCCCTTCATCCATCAGTCAGATGTAGCAAACCAGGCTATTTTAATTATTGGAACAATAGTATAAATTCCCAGATAAACTGGGATAATTTCTATCAGACTTACATAAATGGTTGCAGCATTTGTATATTTAATTACTCTGCTGGAGGAGTAATGACTGTTAACAGACAAAACTAAATGCCAAAAAAACTTTTAAACCAGATTCATGTTTGGTATTCTTAATCAAATCATTATTATATTGTGCAACAGCTTTAAAAGGCTTGAATTTTAAATTCATGTTGCTGTAACTTTACACAATAGACTCCCTAGGACATAAGAACACTTTTAACTTGTTTACTTGTTCCTGATTAGGATACTGAAAAAAAGTTTACTTATGATCCAAGCAGAACCACTTATGTAGAGGGACCTAAATCTGGCACAAAGTAGGGCTTGAAGTTGATTTTAGGAAAACAAGCATAGTATAAAACCTCATATCAAGTAGTAACCACACTATCGAACCCAAAAAATCATTGTGGAGTAGTTTATGGTCAGCACTGTTTTAAACAAGAAAACCAAACCAATACTTAGCTTTAGGCACAGAGATGATAATATTTTTGAAAGTCGTCTTTGTCTGAAAGCCAGCAAAGGACCTGACAAGACAGGAGCCTTTTGCTCAGAGAGATTCTGCTAACATATCACTGTGAGAGCTAGAAACTCCCCTCACAGAAGTTCATTGAAAACAAGTGTTATTGAACCACTCTTGACAGTAGGTACAGAGATATTCCTCTATGAAAACAGGGGCAACCGCAAGTGATAGAGGAGATCATAAGATATGAGTTGCTCATAGCTTGAGATTCACAATTTTTATAACTTTGCAACACCTCTGAAAGGTGGCAATACAATTCTGTCTTCTTCAGCTGAAGAAAATAGCTAGAGAATAAACCAAGAAAGAGGTTACTATTTACAGATATATTTGGACAAATTCCAAATTTTTCAGAGTACTGATATCTTATACAGAAATTACATAATGGGCAAAGCTTCCAGTAAATTTTATTGAAGAGAGAAGCAAAACCACTTCAGATAATCAGACTTTAGTGTCTTGTCTTACATTGCAAAACTGATGACTGCATAATGGGTGGCTTCATGTGGACAGTTTATCTGACTTGTCTTGTTTAGCATATGTTTTATCAAAAAGAACCTCTTTTGCTTTTGTTGTGAAGAGTATCTGTCTCATTCACCTCTCACTTCCATTTTCTTCAGTTAATGAATCAGAAATTGTATATCAGATGAGAATCAAGAATGGATGTTGTGGTCAGTTCATCATATGTTGTCTCTGCTCTTCCTTCCTCCTCAGGGAAGGACTCCTCACCTTCTTCCCCTATTTCAATGTGTGGTCCTTACCACAGCAGCTAATCCTCCACAAACTTCTGCAAAGTTAGTGTTTCCCATGGGCTAGTTCTCCATTAACTGTTCCAGTGTAGAGCCCTTCCAGGGGGTTCAGTCCTTCAGGAACAGATTAATTAAGCATGGCTCTCCTGTGGGTTCATATGTCAGGCCAACAGAAGTGCTCTGCATCATGGGCTCCTATCTCTTTACTGCCAAAAGACTGTGCCAATCCCGACTTCCTATGGGTCTTAGCTTCATTTGGGCAATCACCTGTGTCGGAACTCAAAATGTCCCTCAGACATTTTTAGAGGTTCCAGGCCTTGGTCAGAAGCATTTTAGACCCTGGCAAGCAGCTGAGAACAGCTGTGATTTTGAGTTTGAACCATGGAATGAATTACCAACTTTGAAGGTGGAACAAGCAGTCACAGAGGGTTAGATGGTATAGTAAAAGTAGTCACAAATTAGAGGGTAAAATTTTTTAGTATTGTACAGGGGGGTTTTAACACCTGTACAGGGGGGGTTTTACTTTGTACAGGGGGGGTCAGGAGTTCTAAGATGGAGGAAAGTGGGCCTGAACCTGTTCTTCCTCCTTCTTCTTCCTTACCTCCATGTTCTTGGTGATGTTGGCATTTTTCTATTGGTTTAGGCTAGGGACACACTATTCAACGTAGATGATAGATATTGGCACATTATTGTAAGTATAGTACACGTAATTTCTGGTATATAATGTTTGTACCATCCCACTGAGGGGCAGAGCCCTGCACACTGCCCTGCAGGACAGACCTGCGGCAGGGCAGCAGAACACGTTATAGATAAGCAAAAATAAACAACCTTGAAACCAGCACAGACGAATTATGGCTTCTTCTTTGGCAACGGGGCAGAAAGACAGAGACTTTCTACAATCTCGGAATCACCAATACCCACAGATTCCGACACACCTGCTCCAGCACTGGATCCTCCATGGGATGCAGAGGGACAGCTTGCCTCACTATGGTCTTCAGCATAGAAGACTTACAGGCTTTCAGGAGAAACTCTCTGTTCTAGTGTCTGGAATATGTCCTCCATCTTCCTTGGTGTCTGCAGGGCTATTTCTCTCATGCATTTTCTCTCCTTTCTCTCTATGTACTGCTTCAAAGCCGTTTTTTCCCCATTTTTAAATATGTATAAGAAGCACTACTTGTGGCTGATGGGTTCAGCTTTGGACCGTGGCACAACAATCTTGGAGCTAGCTGGCACAAGCAGCATCTTACAGAAGCTACCCAGTAGCTATGCTGGAAATAGAGAAAGCTACCACAGCCATCCATATAGCCACTCCTGCCGCACCCCACCCCTCGCCCCTGCCACCATCTCCAATACCAAAATTTTGCCTCACAAATGGTCCCCGGCAAACAGATATGCACATTGGTGCATGTAAAATGAGCAACATCCACCTCTCCAGGATGTCTATTCCATTGTTTCACTACCCTCTTTTTGGTGAAGCATAGAATAATTATTTCCCAATGTTAAACCTGAACTTCCCTTTATACAGCTTTGAGCCATTCTCATGCATTTATTTCATCATTAAATACTGGCAAGAAGCGATCAGCACCTTCCTCTCCTCATCCTCTGCTGTGGAAGCTGTATCCATCAGTTTATCCTCAACCTACTTCTCTTCAAACATGTCAAACCAAGGGTCTTCAGCTGCTCCTCACAGGACACACCTTCCAGATCTTTCACCAGACTTGTTGCCCTCTTCTAGACCATTCTTAAATTAAAGTGTGCGGCCCAGCACTGCACACAGGACTTAGGGTGAGGCTGCAACAGGGCTGAATCCAGCAGGATGATTCCAATCCCAGCTGGTGATGCTGTGTCTGATGCACCCCGGGATGGGGTTTGCCCTCCTGGCTGCCCGGGCACACACTGCTGGCTCAGCCTGAGCTGCTGCCGACCAGCATCCCCAGATCCCTTTCGCAGGGCTGCTCTACACACACTCCTTTCCTAGTTTTCCCCTGAGAGAGCCAACAGCACCTCTCATTTTAGTATCACCATCAAACTTGCTAATGTAAGTTCTGCATTTAGATAATTGAAAAAGGTATTAAAACTGGCCCTAAAATTCAACCCTGAGGGATTCTACTGGTGACTGGCCACCAGTCAGATCTAACTCCTTTTTGTGACAGTTTCTTAAGCCCTGCTAACAGTTCACACAGAGTGGGTGTGCCTTCTCATTCCACAGCAAGACAAGTCCAGAAGGATATAGTGAAGGAGAGTATCAAAAGCCTGAATGAATTCAGAAAAGCTACATCTACCACCTTCCTTACATCCACCTAGAAGGTGAACTTGCATCCTGAGTATGGAGAGGGGGTAGAGTTTAGTGCTGTGTTTCTTCAAAAACATCCACATCATCCTTGGGGTGTGGTTTTGGTGGGAAAATCTGGTGTGCCCTTACCAGGGCATCAACCCCAGTAGACTTGGTCCCTCTGCCTCCCTTCCATTTTCCCCTTCTGTTTTAACTCCAGAGTGTGGTTACGGACCCTGGTGCTGAAAGGGACAGCAGTAAATACTAGCACTGAATCACCAGACCTGGCAGGGAGGCTGCTCCAGGAAAGCACCAGCAGTGGTGACCCCACAGTGCAGCAGAGTGTTAGAAGCAGTGCTGGAGGCACCCACACAGAACTCAGCAAAGTGGACCCCTACTCAGATGTTCTAGTTTCTGGGGGGTTTATTTTGTCACTTAAGAAAAAAAAAAAAAAAATTCAGATTAGGATGTAGGAAAAATTTGCCACAGGAGCTTCCTCACCATCATGTTCCTGATGACCATGTGGGCTGTTGCGGCGCCTGGGGGTCCCGTGGCCACTGGACACGCCACAGGTCCAGGTCCGCAGGTGCCGGATAGCTATGTGAGGGCTTCTTCTCAGCGGCGAGATGACACTCAGGCGAGGTAAGTTCCAAGAGGGTTTATTGAGGGAGAACAGATCGAGGAATGAGGACGGAAAATCACTCTAGGAGGGAGCTCATCCTGAGAGCGACGAACAGGGGGCAGGACAGGGATTATAGCTGCAACAGGGAAGGCGGGTCAGGGTACGAAACAACCAACGGGGTGAGGGCTTGAGGGTGGAGTCAGGGAAGAGCGACAGGGCAACAGCCAACTGAGATATAGGGAAGGAGTGGCTTCGAGGGGAGAACCAATGGGGATACAGAGAACTAAGAACTTTCCAGAACAGGGGGAAGGAGTACATAATGATGAACAGGGACAAGGGGAAGGGATAACATAAGATTGACAGTCAGGGGTTCGGGAAAACTAAACATCGGTTGCCTCCCAAGGCAAGGCAGAGGGGCCATCTCCCCCACCCCCTCCCACAGGCTGTGTGCAAGAGCAGTCATCATATTGTCTTTGTCTGGGGAAGAAGCTGTGCAGACAAGATCTGTGAGGAGTATCCACCATCTTCTTTTGTTGTCAATGGTGAACACCTTTTTCTGGGTAAAGAGCCTTCTCTTTTTGTATACTTCTGCTATTAATATTGCTGTTGTTACTGTGCATGTTATATTTAATTGCTTTGTACTTTTAGTAAGTTGTTACCTCAACCCATAGGCTCTGTTTTGTTGTCCCTCCCTTAACAGGAGGGGCAGGGGTTTGAGTTTAATTTCCTGCTGGTGTTAAAGTCAGCATACCTTGGCATAGAAGGATACCAGGTTAGGCAAGACTTCCCCTTTGTGAACCCATTTTGATGGTGCCTGATAATTTCATTGTCCTTGTCATGTCCTTCAACAGGATCCCAATAGGTCTCTTATTTTTCTAGGTAGAGGTTAGACTAATCTGCTTTTTTGGATCTTCCCTCATGCCTTTCTTGTAAATGGAATGACTTTTGCTAGCTTGCAATCAGTGGAGAGAGTCTCATGGAGGTGGGGCAGCCCTGTTGTAAGCCAAGTTCATGCTCTGTCTTGAGACTTGTGTTCTGTTCCATATCCCACAGTGCAGAAAATCTTAGTTTATTTACATAAGAGATGTGCCCCAAGAGTCTACCTCTTAACTATAACGGAGAGTGGATTTAGCCTCCTTCTTCTCTTCCCTCCCCCTCTCCCCTCCCCTCCTTCCCTATCCCTTTGTCTTTTATTTTCTTTGTTTTGCAAACCCACCTCTGGGTTATCCAAGCAGCAGGACCATTGCAGGATCTGAGGACTGGTGCTCTTCTTTATTTTCTTTCTTTGCTTTGCCTAAGGAAAGCACAGCTGTCATAGTCTACTCTGTACTCTACTAAACTCTGTTATGAGAGTGAGGACCTTGTGGAAGTGTGTTGTGGCTCATTATCCAGCACCTTTGAATAGTGGTGTTATGCCTGTAAGCCAGCATCTTTTGAAAAGTTTGTTGTGGGACTTGAAAACTTATTTAATGTCTTGTCTTAAGATTAATGTCTTGTTAGTTAACAGCTTTTGTAGAAATATATTGTGAAAATGTAAGACCTTGTTAACCAATACCTTTTTAGTTTAAATAGTGTGGTCATTGCCAGAGTTATGGTGACTGTACAATAGAAGCCTGAGAGTTCCCTGACATGTGGACTGGTGTCTTTGATCTGCCTGATGAAAATTTATAGTGAGCATTGCGCCCCATACCCATGGATCATGACAGAGGGTCCTCCTGTAGCACCCACTAATTCTTTCAGTAATCTGGGGTGAAGTCTGTCAAGCCTCATGAGCTCATTATGAACATCCAGATGGCACAACTGGCTCCTTAGGATGTTATGGCCCACAAACAGAGCATCACTCCTGCAGTCATGGTCCTCCTCCTCATAGCAGCATTAGTATTAAATACTGAGGGAATAAAAGGCATTAAAAATATTAACAATTTTGTGAGTAATCCTTGCTTTCTGAAGAGTTTGGGGTTGGAGGTGGTATTTAACTTAACCAGTGTACAGAAAATTATCTTTAATTCTGGAGAATCAATACCCCATAAAAATGATCGATGCCACCCTCTTATTCATAAATCTTCAATATGTAGCTGTTAGCTTTAATCAACAAAAATTGTACAAATAGGTACAGATGTTGTCATCAGCTACACAGTTTCCCATGGTCTGTACTGGATAAGGGCTGTTAAAACATGCATTTTGATTTCAGAGGTATTGTTCTAGGTTTACCTTCAGTACAGTTAATTTTCTTCACAGTAGCTAATATGGGGCTGAGTTTTGAATTTGTGCTGAACCCAGTGTTGATAATACAGAGATTGTTTTGCTGTTGCTGAGCAGTGTTTGCACAATATTAAAACCTTTTCTGATTTTTGTGCTGCCCTGCCAGTGGGTAGTCTGGTGGTGTGTAGGTAGGTGAGGGGGGCACAGCTGGGACAGCTGATCCCAACTGACTGAAGGGACGTTCCATATTCCTTACATTAGGCTCAACATAGAGAGCTGGGGAAGAAGGAAGATGGGATGTGTGGAGTGATGGCATTTTTTTTCCAAGTCATAATTAGACCTGATGGAGTCCTCCTTTCCTGGGGATGGCTAAACACCTGCCTGCCCGTGGGAGGCAGTGAAATAATTGCTTGTTTTGCTTTGCTTGTGTGTGTGTGTGTGTGTCTTTTGCCTCCCTGTTAAGCTGTTCCTATCTCAACCTATGAGTTTTTTCACTTTTGCTCTTCCAAGTCTGTTCCCAATCCTGCTGGTGGGAGTACGAGTGGGTGGAAACATAGGGCTTAGTTGTGAACTGGGGTTAAATGATGACAGGTATAAATTTTGGTTTCTCTTAATCTTTTTATGTGTTTAAAATCTGAGAATTTGCAAACCATCATGCAGAATATCAGCTGTTTCAGGTGTTGCTGGGACTGAATTTCTATGGAAAATTAGGATTTGCTTTTCTATAAGTAAATTGCATTTTTTTCACCTCTGGTTTGGTGCCAAAATTGCTCGGTTTTGTTAGCACATAAAGCACAAGCCAATAATTCTTGTAATCAGCTTGAAAATCCTTTTTCTGAAGCTGAACAAATGGTCATAATTGGAAGTAATGTAATTAGAATGAAAAAGTTATTTAACTGAGCCAAATTCTTGGCATAAATGATTACTGTTTTTTAAAAACAAGACACATAAAGTTTTTTGGTGGTTGAGACATTAGTAAATTCAAGGAGATCGCTTAGGAGATGAAAGATAGAGTCTCTAAGTTGTTAGAAAAAATTACTTATGATTTTGCTATATATTGCAGAGATGACAGCAGAATATGTGTGGTGTATGTGTGCATTACTATGCTTTTGAATATGTATTTTCTCATTTCAGTATGTAAACCAGGAAAAGCAGCTGAAATGTCATAGTCTCGATACTATATATTGACAGTTTTGTTAATGACAATAAATTTTTCAGAGCTAAATGGATTTACAGTTTCTAACTAAAGCTTGACCTCTTCATTTTTAATTTTTGCACATGCACACCATACATCAGGAATCTAGCTCTGTATTAAAAAAAAAACAGGCAGTAAAAACTGTAGAAGTAGGTACAAATGCAGTGGGTTATCTATTTGCCACACTTGCCTGCAAGCATAGTACTGTTTAACAGTGAGCACATTTGCTGCAGTTATTCATAGGCTGTAGCAGTGGTTTCATTAACTAAAACATTAGAACTAAATTACATCTGTCCCACATGGCATAGCGAGGGCAGGGAGAGCTTGTGCGGGAGGACTACATCTGAAACAGCATACCTTTGCTAAGGGCAACTTTAATTTGGCTTTCAGCATTCGGATACACCAATTCTGGAAGCTGATAAACACCACCGTTTTCTTCTCCATGCTCAAATCTCACTGCAGTATTCAGGTTTACACAGATGCATTTCAGTGTCCTGTCTTTAAACCAGCAACAAATGTATCTGTCTTCTTTCTCTGTCTTCTGCTCTAGGATGATACTGGTACATCAAATATTCTTTTCACCAAATTGTGTCTTATTATGTGGGCTGAAGCAGAGAATGTAGCTAATTCTTCACTGAATTTTGTTATGTATTTTTAAAATTACTTATTAAATGCTCTCCAACCTCAAAATCTATTTTATGGATCAGAAAGGAACAGAGTCAATGAAGGTCAAACGTTTTGCTAGATTCTACAAAATTCAGGCATTTCAAAGTAAATTTCTGCAGCTGCTTGTGGAAATTTGAAAACATTTAGAGAACACAGTTTTAAGTGTTCTGTTATTTACTTCCAAGCTTATCTTTCAAAGAAAATTCTACTTTCTCTCTCTTTTTGCTTTTTTTCCAGTGGAATTGCTTGCAAGATTAGGTGTAGCTCCTTTGTCTACTAAGAAGGATCTTGTGTAAAGGAATTTATGATGATAAAATAAATCAAAATTATCTAATTTAATTTTGTTTGATTGATAATTTCTCTTTTTTTTCTGCATGAAAATGAAGTTTTGAAGAAACTAATGACAGAGGATTTTGGGCTCCTAAGAAGTATTTTAGATAGGAATGAAAAAATATGTTGTAAATTAACAATTAAAAAGATATATAGAAGTGTCAAATTATGTAATGATGGACATTCATTATCAGTTTTGTATTGGTAGAGTTGGAAAATTTCTTAAATTTCTTTTGGACTCGAAGGCTGCCTGCTTTTTCCTGTGGGCCTGGAGATTTCATATTTCACATCTTTAGTTCATATTTCACATATAAAGTCTGGTCACTACACCATTTCATCATTCATTTGTGTTCCTGAAAAGCCTATGCTGCCACTACAACTTGAATTTCATTTAGGATGTATTAAGAATTTCTAGTTGGAAGGCTGGAGAAACCTTATAAGTTTTGAAAATTGATTTAACAGGATCATACAAAGCCCAGACTTACCTGTTCTTAGAAGGAAGTCTTGACATCACACAATCAAAATGGGAAATCATTTCTCACCTTGTAAAAGTCAAAGGCATCCTCTGCATTTTTATTATTCTGTTGCAATCCAAATATTATTTTTCCATTTTCTAACTCTTTCTCATCACTATGTGATCAAACCATTGCCTGGAAAGAAAAGGTTAGATTTATCAATCAAAGTTTGCTAGCAGGGCTCAAAATAATTGAACCCTCAGGAGAAGCAAGCCTTCTGTATTTTATTTTGCTGTTGTTGTTTCAATATCTCCATAAAAAGACATTTCAATATGTTTGGTTCTGTGGCAGGAGATTTTATGAAGTGTTTATCCTTTTCACAGTTGAAAAAAGCAAGACTGATATATCTATTGCTATATCAGTATCAATACCTATACCTAAGTCTCAACTACATCTATATCTGCCTATATATCTATCTATGTATAGATATGTATTTACTGGTTTAGTGCCAACAAAACTTTTCCACAGAATTTCAAATCTTTTAGCATGCAAACAAAGATTTTTCAGGCCTGGTCAAATGAATCTTCAGTTGTGTGTTTTAATGCAATTCTGTCCAGAATCTAATAATGATATCTAAGAAAGAAAGGAAAGTACTTCTGAAAACAAAGTGGTCATCTATGATTTCTAGTTATGCAGTCTTGTGCTAGAGCATGTCCACTGGCTTTCTAATGTTGTTGTAGTAATAGCTGTCACTTACCAAATGTTCTACATGACTGCATCTTTTGACATGTATGTTTTAAAATTAACTTACCTAAAAATCTGTTGGAGCAAAAAAACCAACCAACCAACTAGCCAAAAAAATCCAAACCAACAACAACAACAAAAAAAGTCAGACGAAGAAATATAACTAGATCCTTCACAGCTGTGTGTATGAGGATACTGCAAAATGTACTGCACATTTGCCTGAGATTTTTAAAGTCATGGTGGACAACTTTATTGAGTTTGCTTCATACAGAAGAAAGCACAGCTACCTGTAGTACATGCAGTCTTATGCATAAAAATCTCAAGATCTGAAATTTGTTCATAAATTAACAATTTAAGGTTGCACTTTCATAAACACTACTAAATTTTATAGATTTGTTGTGGAACACACCTAGTGCAGGTATCTTGGAGTGCGAGCTGCAGGTTGTGCTCTGGCTGGTGGGAAACAGCTGCAGCCCCAAGCAATGAGCTGTGCTGGGGCACTGACCTTCTGCCTAACAAAGGGCACAGCCCTGGAATGCCAGCCACCACACAGAGCCTCTGTAGTGAGAAGAGCCCAGGATAAATAAAACCATCGGACCAAGAGGCACATGAAAAGGACAGGAAGGGTGTGTGAATAGAATGTGCAATGACTGCAAGGGTCAGGGATTCCTTTAATCAGAGTCCCTCCTGGAGCACCCAGATGGTACCCTTATTTTGTTGCTTCTCCACAATTATTACTTGGAGGAATCAGAGGTCTCTGCTATGGGAACCCACGGTCAAGCCAGGAACAGAAACTTGTCAGACAGTGAGGGTGTGAGGTGTGGAGAGAGTCAAACAGGGCACCGCTGGTTCACTGGAACCACTCACTGCAAAGGAGCTTTGGTCCCAGCAGTTGGATGGTGTGATTCCCAGCACCTTGGATGGTGTGACTCCAACTCCCAGAGTGGCATCTGAATGGTCACACAAGATACTTCTGTAATAGATTCCCAAGCGGAGAAATGATTGCAGGCTACACTGTATACACCAGGATCTCCAATATTGAGAAGATACAGACTTGCAGAGTGAATGCAGAGAAGGGCTATGAAAATGATCAGAGACCTGGACTACATCTTCTGGGAAGAAGGGCTGAGAGAATTGGTTTTCAACTGGGAGAAGAAAAGTCTCCAGAATGGCTTTTTGTGGCATTTCATTTGTGGGGGCTTATAAGAAAGATGGAGAAATATTTTTTATCATTGTCATTAGTGAATGGGTAACTGGTAGCAGTCTCACTGTGATAGTTTTTGTGTTGACTTCAGTGAACTTGGGTATGAACTATATTCAAACCTGGAAATTATATGACATCTCTTTTTTGCCAGCCCATCAGAAAGAAAGCTTATTTCTCAGATTATCTCTGTTTAAACACATTCAGCAGATAAGAGGCGCACACTACTTGTTAGAAAACTACAGGACGTACCTCTGGTGGGCACAGCTCCTAGCCAAGGGGTTTGAGTTCACCAGCTTCCTTTTAAAAAGGCTGTCAAGAACAATGTTACATTTGACTTTGGGCCCTTATAATAAATTATCCTTTTTGGTTCACAAAATTCCCAATATGAAATTGAACTTGAAGATTAACAGAGTACCACTCAAATCACACCTTAAATTTCTCAGAAATTAGAATTTCTCAGTCTCAGCTCTCACTGAGGACATAGCTCTTACCCAGCATGTGAGTCACTTCCTCCTAAAAGTAATAATCTTACGGCTTAAATATTTTAATTAGAAGTTTATCTGGTATTGACTTTTACATACAAGGACCATTCATTCACTTCTTGTATGTTTTCCAGCTGGAATAGTTTCTCATGAAGCCATATGTCAGCCTTTTTCCCACTCAGTGTCACACTCGTTTTGGTTGTCAGAGGGAAGCTTAAATTTGATAAGCCATTTAGCTCCAGTCAGAGGCATCTGCAGCATTTACACTCAGTTTGGCTCTTCAACAAGTCAGTAACATCCATATTGAACTTCGGGAGAAGGAAACACCGATATACTCTTGTGTCCAGATATACTTTTTCCAATGGCTTTTAAATCTTTACTTCAGTTATTTATGTATATTTGAAATTTTTTGGGATATATGCTGATATAAATAATGGTTCATGACAGGAAAAATAACAATAAATAAATAAATAAATAAATAAAATTGTCAGACAAGGGCATAATATTGCAAATTCTTTTTTGCTTCAAACATTCATGAACATTTTAAAATGAAAATAGTATTTTATTCAGTTAATTTATATTTAACTTAAAAATCTTGAAATTGGTTTTACAGGTCTCAAGTGCCCTCTGTCCACCAGTGTCACTTTAGCTGTAGAGAAGAAAAGCTGATGAAAATAATTCCTCCAATAAAAAAAAATTGTTAAAGAGTGTCTGATGAAAAAAAATACATATTCCTGACTCATTCTCTTTCAGATAATACATTCCTTCTTAGCTTGTGTTTGCTAAAAGTATTTTCAGTAAAGGGATAGATACTTAGCAAAAGTATATTGCAAGTCCTCTTTCACAGTGAATTATAGAAAGTCTTCTTTCAAAGTGAGTTATATAAACCTCTATTAAAAATTTAATGAAAATATAAAATTAAGATGATTCTTTAAACAGTGATGCTGCAGTTCCCTTAACAAATAAAATATTTTAAAAGTTTGGGGATTTTTTTGAAATATTTATATAAACTGAAATACACAGCTGGATGTGATTTTTTCATTAGGGAGATTAAAGCATTAATCTCCCTAATGAAAAAAAATTGTTCCTGGTTACCATTAAATCCCTATTGTTGAATGTAGAAGTCAAACTCAGCTTATCTAAGAAGGTATTTTTGCAGTTTATTGCAAAATTTGCTGTGAAACTCACACTGGACATGTTAAGTCTTGTAGAGAGGGTTTTAAAAAAATGCTTTAAATGTGTTTTTAAGGAAATACTGTTTCAAATAAAAAACATTGTAATTTTTTTATGACAGGATTTGTTGCCATAAAATTTCCTAATAATTTTTGATTGGTACAACGCCAGTAGTCAGCAGTTTATTTGTGGTGGGAATTATGCATTCATTCAGAGCTGAGATTCTTACTGTGGCCATTCATTACCTAAGTTAGACTAGTGTTTTGAAGGATATCTTATATAAAATGATTTATGGAAAATTCACCGCAGATGGAGTTCTTTTTTTTTTTTTTTTTAATAACAATGATATTCCCTGTATCTGGTCATATTCTGGAAAAATACTGTTCATCTTTAATGTCTGATGAGGTGCAATGCAATTCACTGTGTGATAGAAACTAACAGAATAGAATGTTCTACCACTTCAGCAAACTCCAGTTTGAGAACCTGTAGATTTTGTAATGCTGTACAGCTTGTTCAACAGAAGAATCTCCATTCATGTCTCAAAAAATTCCTCTTTAATAATGCAAATCTTGCACTATGTTGTATCATGGGAGTAGCCTGGGGCACAGGGGAGGAAAAATAAAGAAGGTTAATTTAAGCATTTTAACTCTTCCTCTCTATGTGTACCAGTGTGTACCAGAAATGAGGTGTCTGTTTTCTTTGGAAGGCCTTCACAATGAGTTTCAGAGGAAGAAAATAAAGAAGAATTAAAAAAAAAAAAAAAAAGCGCATAGTTTAACATTTATGTGCCCTTTTTTACCTTCATGCTTTTGTTTGTTTGTGCAGATCCGGGTGCATTTGGAAATTTCTAGATGAATCAAGTTGTAAAAATAATGCAAAAATGTTTACAAGATGCCTACTCCCTTAAAAAGGCAGGATAAACACATCCCTAATTAGCTCTCAATACCTATTTCTAGGAAGCAGTAACTCCTGACTTCATACATGGGACCCATTGGAGAATTTTGCCTGATTTGACAGCTGAGAACCTGAACTGTCTTACTGTACTTGTTGCTGTCTGGCACATGGACTAACAGGGGCTGGGACTGTGAAACACAAATATGCCTTTTTTCTGTGGACAGTGTAAAAATGGGTGGTTATACTACTAAAAAAAATTACATAAACTCTTGTAAAGCTTTTTTTATTAACTTACCTAGACTTTAAAATCATGTCATTTAATAACTAAGTTAAAGTGTCAAGCTAACTCACATACTTACTGAAGACAACTGCAGGTAATATTCTAATTTGACATAGTCAGATAAACACTACAGGAAATCCTTTGTTTTCCTTAGTATTCTCATTACTAAAGAAGCTGCAGGCTAGAAATGATGAAGTAGACTTAGAATAAATTATAGTAGCACTCTGATCTGCTGAAAAATATTAATACATAACTAGCTCTGTCATACTTTCTAAACTGTTAAATATTTCACATGCATTAGGGAAAGTTGTTACATTTACCGATGGAAAAGAACTGCCCCTTGTTTTTCAGAAACCAGAAAGCCAAAAAATTGCCAAATTCTCTTAATCTTCAGGCTTAAAAGGACTACGAAGAGTAATAATTGCTTTGACTTTATGTGCCATATACCAGCAGCATAATTATGCTCTAATCCTTTTTATTTCACTCCATAAAATATGGTTGCCCCATGGTTGCCCTATTGTTTTCCATAACATATTTTCCCATGTTCTGTCTTCTGTGCTATTTCTATCATAAATGATTGCTTAAAATGTCAGTACAATTTTGTCTTAGAAATGCCTGTTTCTTCTGCATGTAAGAATTTCCCTGTAACCATGGAGGGAAAAATTAAAAAAACAAAATACGTCCACAATCACCCCAAGAAAAGCAAAGCTGCAAGATGCAGAAAGGACAGCTGCTGTAGGTTTTCAATGAAAATACATAGTATGATTGAGGTTTAAGCCTGGAGAAATTAATGCAAAAATAGAATAGGGTAAATACATGCTTGAGACTACGAGAAAAAGAAGTATTATTGAAGTTTGCTAAATTTTACTACTCCTATTACTACTAATCCTGAGATTTAAAAGAAAATCATAGAATCACAAAACAACCTGGGATTAAGGATCGTCCACCTTAAACACAATCTAACCCCCCTCTCTGCCCCAGTTCCACTAGACCAAGTTGCCCGGAGCTCTATCTAACCTGGCCTTGAACACTTCCAGGGATGGGGTGTTCACAACTTCTCTGGGTAACCTGTGTCATTGCCTTATCACTCCCACAGTAAAGAATTTATTTCTAGTATCTAGTCTAAACCTGCTCTCTTTTAGCTTGAAGCTATTTCCCCCTTGTCCTCTTTACATGCTCTTGTAATAGTTTGTGCCCAGCTTTCTTGAAAGAGGGCTTGGGAGGAAGGACCAATTTGCAGCCTCTGGAGATGGCTTCTCTCAACTGTGAGGGCAAGATATCTATTTAATGAAGATCCTATGAACCCTCCAGGGAAGCGGACCACTGCAGATGAAGGTATCCAGTACTTGAGAGAATTGGAAGTGCTGGAAAATCATCTACAGTGATCTAAAAAGTAACAGAGTCCCTAAAGATCCAGAGAATGCCCCTTCCACAATGGCCACGTAGAGAAAAGTGGTTAACAAAATAGCAACTATGTCTCCACCACCTAAGAAAAAGGAAACATAAGGGTTTTTTTAGGCTTTGTGGGGCTCTGGAAAATACATTCCAGGCTATAACCAGATTGTGGGCCCTTCCTCTATTGAGCGACCTGGAAGAATAATCACTTCAATTGTGGCACCTGAGCAACAACAGGCCTTTGAGCAGATCAAACAGGAATCAGCTTCTTGCTACTTCAAGAAGCAGTAGCAGTTTGTTGGCCTGTTCAGACAGAGCCTGACATGCAAAGTATACTCTACACTGGAGCCCCTGGCAAAGAACATTAGGAGAAACCTGAGGTAGACCATTAGGGTTTTGGAACTGGAGTTATTGAGGATCAGAAGCCCACTATATTCCAACTGAGAAAAGATATTAGGAGCCTCAGAAGTTGTTGAGACAGAAGTGTATCTCCTCTGGGCACCATAAGTGCCTGTGCTACACTGGATGTTCAAAGGGAACATCCCCTCAATACACGATGCAACCAGTGCTATGTGGAGTAAATGGGTAACAATGACTACACAATTAACCCAAATGGGAAAACCTATTTTCCCAGGAATCCTAAAAGAGATTGTGGACTGGAGAGAAGCCATAAATTTTGAATCATTGCCTGAGAAGATGACTCATACCGAAGAAGCACAGCCATATAATGAGTTAGCAGACAACAAAAGAGGCTATGCTCTATTTACTGATGGATCCTGCCACATAGTAGGAAATTATCAGTGGTGGAAAGCTTCTGCATGGAGTCCCACATGATGAGTCCTTGAGGCTAATGAAGGGGAAGGCAACTTAAGCCAATTTGCAGAAGTGAGAGCCATCCAACAAGCCCTAGAGAGTGCTGAAGGAGAAAAGCAGCCTATACTCTATATTGACTCCTTAATGGGGGCCAATGCCCTGTGGGGGTGGCTGCAGCAATGGAAGAAGACCAGTTGGTCTTATTCCAGGGGCAAACACGTCTGGGCTGCTGTAATGTGTCAGGAAATCACTGAATGGGTAGAGAAATGAGTCTGACCATAAATCATGGAGATGCTCATGTGCTTAAAAGTTGTGCAACTTAAAACCAGAAAAACAAACAGGTAGATAAGACTGCTAAGAAGAGAATAGCTCAGGACTGGACTTTGAGCCATTGAGCACTACCATCTAGATGTGACCATCCACCCACTTATCCATATAACAGTCCACCCATCAAATCCATTTCACTCTACTTTAGAGACAAAGATGTTGTTAGAGATGTCACGCTGAGTGTCCTGCATCGCCTTGTTCTTCTGCCTTAGTACAGCTTCTAGGAGGATCTGTTCCAGGATCATTCCTGGCACAGAGGGGAGGCTGACAGTATGGTAGTTCCCAGGGTCCAGATTTCTACCTCTTATAAAGGTATAAAGCTGCCTCTTCTTCAGAGGCAGCTCTTCAAATCTGATCCACACAATGATGTAGGGGGGAAACCCTCCACCCCTCTTCCCACTGCCTCTTATAAACAACCTACAGCCATTGGTAGCTGCATCCCAGTCATGGGATTCATCTCACCAACTTTCAGTAATGGCAACAAGATCATAACTTCCTTGCTGCATGATGACTTCCAGCTTCTTCTCTTTGTTGTCCATGCTCCATGCATTTGATATGAAAGCAGCTGAACTGGGCTATAGGCAAAGCTGTCCTTCTAGTGGCTTCTACTTGCAGTTGTACATCCTTCTTGGACTGAAGATTTGCCACTTCAGCTGTGAATTAGTAATCTTGCATTCCATTTAGTAACTATGAAAAATGAATATTTTTCATGTAGTCCAAATTTAAACATCAGCAGTGTTTACTAAAAAGTACCATGTCTTCACAGAAAAAGTAACAAACTTACTTAGTACCATTAAAAGAAAAAAAAAAAAAAAGAAATAAAAAAATTAGTGAAGAAAAAGTCCCAAAACTGTGAATGCTCTGGATCTATGATGCTTCATAGTGTTTCTGTGCATTTCCGAGGGAGATAAATTTTTCTGGTGACAATGTCTTGTTAATACATTATAGGTTATCTCTTCAGATTTGGCCACACTATCTTTTTAATTTGTTGATCTGCATTTTTTTAATGCCATACTAAATCACTGGATTAACTAACTCTGTGTTTCAGGGCCTTGGAAAAATCAGTCTATGTAAACTTCACATAATATTTGCCAAATTGTAATGAAGCTTTTAAAATCATTTTCGATATTTGTGAATGTCTGTGCAACACAGCAGAAAATTATCATACTTTACTTATCTGCAGCACTTGAAGAAATTAATTCCCTCTGTGCAACACTAAGCACTAAACACTTGCTCCCTCTCCATTTGTTTGTACTCTGATGGAAATTCCTACCTGTACATTCCTTTCTCCCCCATCCATTTCTTAATTGTGACAATCTGTTCATTATATATCAGATAACAAGGATTTGAATGCAGTGTATGTTGTGGCAGACTTGTATAGACTGAATCATTTCTGCAAATGCTTATACCATCAGAGAAAGGTATAATCATGTAATGAACATCTCCAATCTTAAAATTTCCTTGTGGTTCTAAGAAAAAAATGGAAAGAAAATGAAGAATTAGATTAGCATTTCTGATTTCTGCACATTTCATTCAAATGCAGTAAATTAGACTGCATAGCTATTTTCCAGGTACAATTTCAGAAAAATTCAATTTTAAAATTACTAATAGGATTAAAATTATTCCTGGAGTTTAAAATGTAAGAAAAATAATCAGTGTAATACTGTTATTGACAGTATTATATTTTAAGATTTCCTTCAGATATTCTTGGACCTTCATTCTGAGAAGTGTACAGCTTTGTAGATATGAATTCTATTACTGCTGTACTGTTTCTAATACATTTTTTAGCAGCTAAATATCTTTGTGCCACTAAACAATGCCTACTTGCAAGTGAAAAGGGAACAAAAGCTCATAAAATTGCAATAAAATATTTATTTCTCTTCAGCAATAAGATTAATTTTATCACTCTAGATTTATGACCCTGAAAATTTTTTGCTGGATATTTCATATATCAAAATAGCAGAACAAGGAGTCTGAGTAAGGGAATGCTTTGTGAAACTTGTGATTTACTGAAGAGAACAGATTTCAGGGTTTTTTTGTAAGACTTATTAAAACAGCAATAAAATTGAATTAGCTTGGCATAAAGTTTAATTGCCTGACAAAAATTTGGTAGTATTATTGTGTTACAGTCTATATATAACATAAATCAGAGTTGTCTTTTTTTCTAGCCTGATTAGAGACTGGGCTCTGCTTCATAAAAAGGGCAACTTTTATTTGCCTGTGGGCTTTATAAAAGGGAAAATTTGTATGCAATTAGATTTGCATTTAGTTTCTCTTGACTTCTTTTCAGACCTGAAATTTAGGAAAAAAATCTCATCTAGGATAATACAGATAGATTTGAATGAATTTTTATACATTGGTAACTTATATGCACTTTAAATCAAAACAATCAAAAAGATCTTCTTGTAAAAAACTATCAGATGAAACAGGAAAAAAGTAAGGAATTTTGAGAAGAGTATGCATTTCCACTTACGTTGTGTAATAGTTCCACAGAAAAGTATAACCATACAATACCATATTCTGGTGATTCACATGATCATTTTATGCAGTTGATACTGTATAAAATATAGAAAGGAAAATATTTTTCTCCATTTTTCTGAATTTAATATTTTCAGGTGAACAGAGCTTTTTGTTTCATTTAATATTGTGGGAAGTAAAAGAACTATTAATTATAAGATTTTTTTCCTCACTATTCCTCAAACAAATTTTTTAATACTAAAATGATGCAGAAGAAGAAAAATATTAAAAGAAACAAGTAAATATTACCTTGGTTTGTTGCCATAAAGAAAAGCACTCATTCTCATTTCCAACTTTGTGTTCAGAGATTGTATTGGTACATGAAAGCTACACTGTGTCATACAGAGAATTAAATTCTGGTGCAGACTATGTCACCATAAAGGTCTTAGTTAATAAATCACACTGTTTCAGAAAGATATAAACCTCTACTGCAATTTTAGGATGTCAAAACTTTCTCCATAAACAACAAATTCATAGAAGGAAATTCTAATGCACTCTTTTCTATCACTTTAATAGGCTGAGTTTGTGCAGATTATTTACTGAGATGCAGCTGCAAAATACGAGGAGAACTCTTTTATAATTGAGTAGAGCTAAATTTTAAGACCATTATAAATGTTTAAAAGCAAAGGACTGAAAGTTAAAAATGGCAAATCATATCTAAGAGATAAAACATATTTATTGAGTGAAGTAACTCTGTTCTTTCTCAATATTATATTTACTATTATGCATGGACAACTGAGATCGGAGATTTTAAGGTCTCATCACCAGGAAAATGCTGGTAATGTTTTAGTCAGCTCTTCCTTTTGACACTTTTAAGGAAAGATACTGCCTTGTGTATTTTAATAGGATTTAAAGCAATGGCAGGTGAAGGGTTGCTGAAACGATAGATTCTTTATGACAGATTTATTGATATAATGCATATAATTGGTAGATTAAAATGAAAGAATTAGAAGCCTACATCCCCAGGACACTGGATTGCAAGGAACCTTAAAGACTTTATTTTTTCCTCCTGGAATTGTTGAGAAAGCATGCTTAATTAGCAAAAAATGCATTACTAGCAATTAAACAAAGTTGAGGTCAACAAATTAACCTTTTTTCAAAAAATTTAAATGTGACTAGAAAGACAATAGTTCAGTGAAAATGATATGTGATTTAGTGTGTTCTGATATTTTTGGAATAAAACTACACTCTATCCTGTCTGTGTTAAGCATAATATTATTAAGTTCACTTTAAAAAATCTAACTTTATCAGGAATGTAACTCTGCCTTAATTTCTAAATAAACCTAAAGCTATTAAATTCTGTACTCCTAAAATTCTAAATGCATTCAGTGAAACATAATCTCATTCAATGATGTATAGATGAAAGCCCATGGTTCGATTACCAGAGACATTAAGTATAATTTACAGTACAATCTTAGCACTTATGAAATCTCCTCCGTTATGTCCTCAGGTGAATGATTGGAAATATGACAAACAAGAGAGAAAGCAATTGATTCTACAGAAGTAATCCTTCTACCATAACAGAGATGATTGTGATATGATAGCCTCCAGAGATGTGTCTGGCAAGGGAAGAGTCAACAGAAGAAACACGTCTTCTGCAGAAGTGTAGACAAATCTTAAAAGGGATTAAGTATAATTTTTTTTCAATAGTGATTTCCCAACAGATGTTAAAAAGCAAAAGTCATCACATAAAATTTTATGTGCAGGGTTGACAGTCATAGGTTTAGAATTCCTGGTCCTCAATGAGCAGAATAGAATCACAAATGCATGACAAACTTGCCAGGGTCACTGAGAGCTACTGCCAGTTGTGCTCTTTTCCAAAAATCCTACCAAAATATGCTTGTATCAAAAGAATTTCCCTCAAATTGAACATATTCCTTAACAGTTTTCTCAAGCATGTTCCATCTAGGATTAAGGGGGTACACCTCAGAGTATCACAGTTTCTTCAAATCAAATGCAATTATTTTCTTCTGTGTTATCTGGGCAGTTACATTCTGTCTGAAGTACAGTGTCTTACCATTACGGTGGTATTTCAAGTACTATAAGTACTATAGTGTCCACCTTCTTCTCTATAACCTCAAATAATTGTGTGGTTTATGTCACTCATTATAAAGCATAGCATTCCCTCTGCCTGAACTGTTGCACTTCCACGTCCTCTAGATACTGCAGGTAGTCAAATAGACACTGAAATGGAATTATTCAACATTTTAAAATAGAACTACCATTTTGTGGATACTTTCCACATTTTTGTACCACTCTTGATTTAAAAATACCTACCTGCATAAGTATTTTAATTTCTCATGGGCTGAACATTGCAAAATCAAAGAGAAATGTAGGCTAGAATAACCTAGTGTACTATTAAAAATAGTAGGGTAATGTTACATAATTGAATATATAGTGGAAGATACAGGAGTGTTTAGCCATAGCATTTCACTGTGATGGAAAATAAACCTGAATTATCTCAAATGTCTCAAAACATTGGAAAAGTTAAGAAAAATCATTGACAGAATGATAGATTAGATAATTAGAACGTCCTTTTTGCCACTAATTTCTCAGTAGCAGACAATGAGTATAGTCTTTCTGTTGTATTTTGTACCTTGCCTATTTTGTATGACAGTTCTTATCTCCTCAGATAACAGCACTCCTGCGTATTTAAAAAAATATTTTCAGCAGACAACTGACCAGATGTCTCAACACAATCAGGAAATGAAGTAAATGAAGTATTCATTCTAGGAACTGCAGAATTCGTTTTTTGGGGTTTTTCTTTTTTTTTTGGTTTTGTTTTGTTTTAAATGGAGAAAAATAAAATGTTGGTATTAAACTACCACTGAAGAATTTGGATTTCTGAAGTCAAAAAATGAATTTTTCTATTGAAATCTCAGTTATGAATCTCTAGGTTAAAATTATGTTTGTTACAACGTAACAAACACTTATTTTTTTTCTGTATATGATGCCAAACTGTCATAATGATTGTGTTAAAAATCTGATAGGAACTGTAAAATAAACCCTGATGGAGACAATTGGCTCAGCAGTTAGCAAATCACAAATACTGTAGTTTTAAAGCAGCTAAAGTAAGGAAAAGAGATTTTTGGCTATTTATGTCTTCTTACCCTTTCATCTGAAGCAGCGTTTGTAAAACTATATTTCTGCATGGAAAGACAAGATGTAATCTAGAATGAAAGAAAACAAATTTATTTTTATTTTTGACTCTGACATTTGTTTGACTGAGCAATGCTTTAAATATATCCTTACAAACTAGAAGCCATTTTTTTTTGTAGTAGTATACAATAGTGTTATAGTGTTAAAGAAGATTTAACAGTCCAAAATATTGTGTTTTGTAGCATTCATTTAAAGCATGGCCAGTTTTGTATTTTAAATAACAGCAAAAATTTTGAAAAATATAGTCTAACTCTTCATTCTTACTGAACAAAATTCTGGTAATTTTTCAAATTACTTGGTCATATAACCTAACATGGGTAATCCTATAGAAATTAATTTCATTTTCAAAGTGTCTTGAACATCATAAACAGCCCTGAAGTGCCATAATCTCCAAGTTTTTCTTTATGAAACTATGATGAAATATGAGTTCTCCTTTTTCTTTGACTTGTTATTTGATCTTTAAAAAGCTTTGTGTAAGTATGAGTCTGCAAAATTGAAACTTATTTGAAATACATTTTTTTCAATTATAGCATTGGATTCACAATATTTATTGATTAATGAGTGTCAAAAGTTTTCATTTAACACAGCATTTTAACTCTTTTATGCAACACTCTGAAACACATGCGCACAGAGAAAGGGGTTATATGGGAGTGGCAAAACAAGGACATCATGTTTCTTTTTGAATTCTCTTATTGAAAGATGATGTATGGCTGTTTGACCAATTAAATTCACTAGATGATCTGTGGATTACCAACTCTATTCTCTAATGAAATGTAGGCTTCAGAAGTCATCTGGCCTGCCTGTAGCACATCTGCCTATTTCTAAGGAAAACTGCATCCTTACTAAACCAGTCTGAAGGTAGGAGTAGCTAGGTTAAATGATTAGCAACTTTGGTTTTATAAATATAATTTATGATAATTGAACCAGATCATAAAATTATTCATATTAACAAAAATAAGATTTAAAATTACACAAACTCGTTCACTGAGAAAATGATGCAATCAGTAATAATAATTTGAAGACATTTGCTGCCTACTGAACACTAAGTGCATGTTCACAGACACATTGAGAAAATCAATTGGAAGGTTTCCAAATAGATTCTTATGGTCTGTCATGTCACTAATTCACAAATTAAATTACTGCTGAAGAGAAATACGGTATAATTTTTCAGAACAACTTCAAAGACAGTTACAGCCAATTGTGTCAGTGATTTACACATCAAAGTAGTAATACTAAAAATACTTAGTTATGCATAGCACTTTGATCCTTGGGTCATGATGCAGTTGTCACAGGTGGATAAATATTACTTTTCCCATTTTGCTGATGAGCATACTGATTTCCTCAGGGTGCTCAGTATTACAAAGTAAAACTGAAAATTATGTCTGTTTTTAGCACAGCTCACTTGCCAAAGCTATGTCAAGAAGTATCCATAGTGTAGAAGCCATATTCCAATTTGTAAAACTGGGGGCTTGGTCCAGAGGACTCTGTAATCAGCACAAGTCTTCACACAGCATTCTTTAGGCTAAAATGCTTTACCTTGCTCTACTGCTTCACTTCATGACCTACTGCCTCATTGTTGTCTTATATTACTGTATTTATATTATTTCAATTATGTTCTATTGAGCAAGTGAAATGTAATAACTTATCAGTTACCAGGCTGCAGCAATTACTCGTGCCAATAGTTTAAATAACTAAAGAAATAATGTTATGATAAATTTTGCTGAGCAGGTAGGAGACACTAGGTGAGTGCTAGGTAGGTAGGAGACACTAAGGTGATTGACAGTAGTGCATGAAACTAACATCAACAGATGGGAAGCAGTGGTGGGAAAAGATGCTGCCTGTGGATAACTGAAAGTTATACATAAATGTAGGGGACTCCTTGCTCACATCCTTGATAGAAAATACAGTTTTAAAGAAGAATAAAAAGGAGTAAATGGTGTGTCAAAGGTATTGGAAGAAAACCGAATCCCCTCTGCTCAGCATCCATCAGACCTCATCTGGGCACTGCATCCTGCTGGGATCCCAGGCTGGAAAGTGTATAAACAAAGAAAGGCTCAGGAGAGTCAAGGAGAGTCTGTGGGGCTGGGGCTGGTTCACTGTGGAGCAGAGGAGGTGTTGGTGTGCCAGAGAGCACACTAAAGTGCCTATGGGGAGGTCATAGAGGTGATGGGGCCAGTCTCTTTCTAACACTTCCTGATCAGGGAATGAGAGACAGGAACATCTTTTGAAACTAGAACGATTCAAGCTGGGGAAAGGTAACAGAAATCAAAATCCCTGTGAGAATCATTTAGCACTGGAGTGGAATGAGCTGCCCAGAGAGTTTGTGGTATTCATGAGTCTGAAGGTTTTCAAGACCCAAGTGATCTCACCCCAGCTACAACATTTTGAAGTCTGTGAAGGGATGCTGGCTGAAGTCCCAGAAGAGAGCATCTCCACTGGAAATATAGCAAAGTTTTCTGAAGTGGCTGCAATGTCAGAAAAAAACACTTTTTGGTTTCATTTGTTTCAGCAGCTTTTACAAACATTTATTTGGAATAAAGTAGACACAGTTGTAAGGGACCTACAGTGATCACTTAGTTTAACTGCCCAAACACTTCAAAGGCTGACCAATACACAAAATATTTTGAGGCCATTGACCAAAACTTTCCTTTTAAGGCACTTGCAGGCATGGAGCATTAACAAAGTCTCTGACAGGCCTGTTTCAGGGTTTGACCTCTGGATGAAGAAATTCTATCTAATCTCCAAATCCCAGGGAAAAATGATCAGCACCTCCGTCACCACTTCCCTTGTCAGGAAGCTGTATGGAGCAGCAGTTGACTCCTCAGCTTCCTTTTCTCCAAGCCAGGCAAACTCTGAGTCCTCACAGGATGTGCCTTCCAGCTCTTCCACCAGCTTTGTTCTGCTTCTCTGAATGTATTCAGGGACCTTCACATCCTTTTTAAAGTCTGGCGTCCAGCACCACACACAGGACTTGGGGTGAGGCTGTGCCACAGCTCAATCCAGCAGGATGATCCCATCTTTGGCTGGCTGATCATGCTATGTGTGGTGCATGCTGAGATGGGACTTGCCCTCCTGGCTACTGGGCACACACTGGTGGCTTACACTGAGCCTACTCTCACAAGCAGTCTGAATCTCTTTCACCTGTGCTTTTTTTCTCAAGTTAAAACTTTTTTTCTGGATCATGGTTATAAATCCTGCTTTTAGGGACAACAACAGGAGCAATACCTTGGCCACAAACCTGCTATATAGTTCAGTGTTTGTTTCACCCAGAAAGAGCTTCCTTTTATTCCTTCTACAATATGATGTATTGCAAGTCTCTCAGGATTTAGCCCAAAAATCTTGGAATCAGAACTCTTGAGAAATACAAGCACTACAAATATAGCTCATCAGTTTTCTTTTCAGAATTCAAAACTATCAATAAATGTGTCTATTTTATTATATTTATATACACATATTTCTCTCAAAGCAAGTTCATGCAGTGCAGTGCATCCAGTCCAAAATGTTTTCTAAGTTAGTGAATAGGCAGGTGGAAAAACAGCAGATGTCATTATGTTGTCATTGTCTAGTGCACCGTTGTAGGTGATCATATGGTGCAGTGAGGAGTGCAGTACAAGGACCCCTACTTGGTAAAATAGAAAATTCATTAATTATCTATTGCATCCAATTTAAAAACCTACATACTTGGTCCTCTTTGGTCTGTGCCAAGAAAGGAGACATTACCACAGAAATTCAATAGTGCCCCAGTACAGCAGTCAGCTGTTTTCCAAAATGCACAGCAAGCTATGTTTCATCCTATTTTTATCCATTTTGCTGCCATTACTGCTGTCAACATAACTTTTTGATACTTTTACTTATTTTAGAACTCTACTCTCTTTTACAGTTTGTCTGAGTGACCAGCTGTAATAAGCTAGGTCCAAGTCTTTAAAACAACTGAGCAGCATTGTTCTCTGGAAATGTTGGGGCACTGCAAGGACAAGGTGTCGCTAGGGCTAGCCCCTTGCACCTGGCATCCTGGTGTCCCTGGTGTTCCTTGCAATACCTTCCTGAGAATCCTTCCTCCTTCTTAGTGGTGCAGTTGCATGGCATCAGGAACAGTGCTACATATTTGCCCAATGTCCCCACACCTTGCTATTTTCCCATTTCCTACTAATACAGACTGAAATTTAATTCTTTGTAGTTGACAGTATATTATCAGCTGGATAATAACACACATATACACACACATTTGTACACTTTTATAAAAAAGCACTTTGAATTAAATGCTCTGGAGGAGGACAGGAGTAGCCAGGCCAAACTTCAAACATCCTAGAGAGGTGCTATGTGAAAACATCTGAGTTGTATAATAAGACAAAGCAGGGGTCCAGAGAGGTAGGGGGGCAGAAGATTTGAAAAATTCTTATTCTGGAAAGGAAAAATAAGCTTTGAAAAGAAAACAATCTCTTTCCTGCTATTTCTTTGCTGGCAAAAAATAAAAGTTGCACTAAAATATTTTTATAATACAGTTATAGGTTTCTCCCTAGTTTTGACAGAACCACCCACCTCTTTCCTGCAGGGAAAACAATTGGTAAATATATATATGCACATGTATATGTATATGTATTTACATATATTGTATATAAAAGAGCCTGTCCTGTCATTCTAAACTAATTCCCCAAGGTTTACTATCAAAATTCCCTGCACCTGGCTCTTATTACATAAGGAGCTGCCTTGACATGGCACATGACGTGGCACATGAAATGGCACACAAGGAGCAGCCTTGACGTGGGATGTGGTGGTATTAATAAGAGATTTTTTTTCTTTCCTGTTTCAGAATGCAAGAATGCAAAGTTGTTGTGTCTGCTTTAGAAAATTATTGGTTAAACAAAAAAAAAAAAGGAAAATATGTGAGTTTAGTTTTTTACAGTTACATATTTTCATGTAGGTCATGTTTGTCATTACCTAATGTCATTTGGGACTTGCAAAAGTTGAACATATTTGTTGAAATATTCTTCAAAATACAGTACACCATTTTACAGATGAGATGTTACTTGGGGAATTATTCAAGAATCTTAGGACAAATTTTATCTTAAGATTTTCAGTAATGAATTCACACAAAAAAAAAGTAATTGCTGGAGAAATTCATTAATGGCATTCAGCTGGAAGAAAATGACAAAGATAGAGGCTGATAAGAGCATTGTAAGGGAAGAACTGAATGGCAGTAGGAACTAGAACAGTAAGTTGACAGTGTCAGAGGTGTGGAAAAAGCATTTGCATATTAATTATATGTATGCTGTCAGCTATGTGCTAGCAGTTTGATCTCACTAGGTGTAATCTTCATGAGCACAAAGAAATACTAATGGCATTGCACCATGTATACTACTTCCCTATTTACAGGGTAATTAACATTAATGGAATGGTCAGAGAAATGGTGCAAATATAGAATGGAAAAAATAAATAAGAAGAGTCTAAGTGTATTTATTACTACTGATCTATATGGTAAACAGAGGTATTTTCTGTCTATGAGAGGAATATTTCAGCCTTTCTGTAGAAAATCTTATTAATTCCAAGGTGTTTGTGAGCACTCCTAAAAAACTCGTGTGTCAAATGAGATGACTAGTTTCAGTGATGCAGGAGTTTCCTTACAAAGGCTGCCCAGGTAATTCTGAATGTCCTCTTAGGCTCAGAGGTTTATCACTATAAGGATGAAAGTACACAGATACCGGAAAGCAAACTTAAACAAAATGCGAAGGGTTTTTTTACTTTGTTTTTCCCTCAAAACCTGTAAAATATTTTTCAGAACAAGTTCTGGGCTCACAGAAAACTTCTGTGAAGCATGCATGCCTTCTTGAACTGGTACACAGTCAAAATTATCCAGTCTATGTCTTTTCCACTTTTATTCCATTTTGTTATTCTCTTTCTTCTTGCCACTGCATGAACTCAGATTGTAAGCACCTTGGGACAGAAGCCATTTTAGTGAGGTTTATGCACTATTTATCTCACCTGTGCCTAAAGCACCCAGGATGTTATTGAACTGCATAAAATATAATAAAATAGATTTTAAAAATTGAGAAGGAAATATCATAAAAGCAGTCTCACCTGTTAAATCTCTAGGATCTCTATTACTGTTTATGTCCAGAAATACTACAAGAAGAGCCTTTTTTATTTTATCAGCATCTCCTGTTTCATTCACAGACAAAGCAAATATGTAATAATATATTCAAATATTTTAAAAAACTTGACAAAACCCCAACCTAAGCACATTCCTACATTTGAGTAAATTTTCAGATGCTTCTTATCCTTTCTTCACAAATACACTTCAAAAGCAGGGATTCTTTATTGTAATCTGAATTTCTAAGAATAAAGGGTCTTCATTGTCAGAAAAAACTTTAAAATAGAAAAATAGCTCACAGTAGATTCTTGTAATTTCTGTGCTATACTTTAAAGCCCCCCATGGCCTTTTGCTGTGAGTTTTAAGTAAGATATTCTGTTTATTATGGTCATTAAAATGGTGAGCTTTTTTAAAAACAGCAGGATTACTACATAAAGCTCAACAGGTCACATGGCATCTTTTATGCAAACACTACATCATGGACTGTTAAAGGCAGTGAGTCTGCTCCTCCATAACAGAGATACCAGAGGACATCCTGAGTAGTAGAAGAGTTTTTCTTCCATAGCTTTTAAAGTGCCTGGTAGAAATATACCATATTCCTCCCATCCTTTTGATGTCTTAAGACCCATAGGGAAAGAGAGTAATTTTAATTTCATAAGTAATATGTACCTGAACACTGCTAGCAGTGGATGGTGCTTCAAAATGAACAGTCTGTCTCTGTGTTTGCAATCCTACCTTTGTATCACATGAAATAGCTCTGTCTTTAATGTGGATTTTTTAGTCTTAATATGTCGCCTTATACACAGGCCATGTCACGGAGCATATTTCTTTCTCTCTCTCTCTTATATTTAATCACCAGCTGGAGGGCTAGTTTTGATACCAAAATCTCAGTGTCTTCCAGGTCCCCCTGTCTGGGTCATGATGTGGAGACAGAAAGCTCTAGCACTGTGGTGGAACTCTTACTATTTTCTTACTGTTTTTCTGGGTAATTGAAAGATAGCAAACAAAGCAGAAAAAGAAATTACCTGCACCATCAAATGCCACATATGAGAAAAGACAATGAATGTTGCATTGACTGTAACAATTTCCTGTATGTTGCATAATTAGAAATACATGCTAAAATTTTACCTGTAGTTTTCATAGTGTGGAGTCATGCAGTGATTGCTACTTTAAGTTCCTTAAAGAGTCAGCTCCACTACTGCACACCTTAGACAACCAAATTTTAGATAGATAGTGCTTCATTTGAGTAGGACAGCATGTTAAGATACACACAGCAGAGAAATGTGATAATGTTTAGGTTTAAAGTTTTGTCTACCAAGTCCTATAACCTGCCTACAGTAGATTGCACATAGAGTAAACCTTAGATGTCTAGGTTTCTTCCCTCTTTTACTTAATATAACCAGAGATGGGAGACAGAACTAGTATTGGAGAGTAGGAGTCACCTATTATTCATAACTCATAACATCACTGATTGATTTATTTCTAAAAAGATAAATCTTCGGGATGATACAGCAGGATCTCTCAAAGTCTGTTCTGCAACTGCAAACAATGTGCAATGATAAGAATGTTTTTTCTTTTTCTGATCCTTCAGATGTCTGTCCCTATCAGGCTGCATGCATGAAAATACAAGTCACAATTTAAAGTGAAGCCCTGTGACTCATATTGTAAGGTGAGAGAAAACACACATATACATGTTGTGCATGTGAAAGTGTGAATTCTTACCTAGCTGTTGCAAATGTAGTCTCACAAACCTATATACACAAACTCTTGCATGGCTGATTTTCCATTATGGAATACCCAATATTCCATTACATTATTGAAGACTGTCCTGTTATTTTTATTACAGAGGTTTTCGATATTACTATCAATTGTCACATTTTGGTTTCCTGTTGTTGATTTTTATGCATGAGAAACACACACCCACTGTACTGATGCCAGAGCACATCAATCTCCCTAGACTGCATCGACCTCAGGATATGTAAGAGTAGTGGATAAATTGGAAGATCAATGCCTTGTCTCTCCTGCTGTGCCAGCTGCTATTGAGAAATTAATATGAGTTTCACTATAAATAAGGAGATAAAAGATGATATGGCTTACAGTGTAAAATATTAAGGCTGGACACAATGTGTTCCATGAATTTAAAGCCAAAAGCTAAGAAAATTAACCCTGTAAGAGCATCCACTGCCATTGTGGATATATGGAAAATAGACCAGAAAGAAGAAAACTCATCTTTAATAATTCTTTGAAAAAGCACAAACATTTTCAGAATTGGCCACAACACTTGATATTGTGGGAAACTATCTTTAGCCGTGCTATAATTTATCAGAAAGAGATAATGAAGTTTACATTATCGGTAATATAATTATTACATTATAATAAGTAGCATAATTTTGGGAGAGCAGACTGATTAATTTAACAGTCACAGAACTGTTTCAGAATCAAAGAATGGCGTGGATTGTAAGGGACCTTAAATATCATCTAGTTTCAACTCTCCTGCCATAGGCAGGGACACTCGGCAGACCAGGTTGCTCATACAACATGGCCTAGGATGTTAGGATAGGGAGACTCAAATCTTAAGTGGTTTGAATCTCCTTTTGGAGCTATCAGCACAGTAATTAAAATACATGACACACATGCAGACTCAGATGGAGAGACTTGTTCCATCAGAGGCTTGTCCTATTGGAAGCACCTTCAAAACCAGGTGATGTTCTTGTTTTGTTGTTCTTTAAATTTCCCCAACAGAGATATTTGATTTTCCCAGAACAATTATGTCTGTGTCCTGGTTTAGGGCAAATGTGGGAGAAAACCTCCAAAAGGTTTTCTCTCCACAGAAAGCCAATGCACATGGCGAAAGTCTCTCTGGGGGCGGTGTCTGTTACCGGTGCCCCGGCGCTGGGCAAGGCTGCTGCTGCCCAGAGCAGCCCCGGTGAGCCGCTGAGCGCCAGCGCGCCGGGCTCCCGGCTCCAGTCCGGAGCAGGCTCCAGCGGATCCAAGAAAAGGGAAAGGAAACCAGTCCAGGGAAAACTTGGGCTGCCTCGGCTAGCTAAACTAACTAAAAAGCAAAGGAGTGCTTCATTCTGCCCTGTCCGTGCCCAGACAGCACAGTGGAGTTCTGTGTCCAGCAGACTGGGGAGGAGTGAGTGCAAGCTGATAACAAACTCTGTGCTTCTTCTTCTCCCCGCCTTTGCTCTCAGAGCCAGCCTTGAAGGCACAGAACATAGTACCCAGCATAAACAGAACACGTAACTGGGGATACAAGCATCATAATGTCACCCCAGGACAGTCTGTCAATTCCCTGAGTAATAAAAAATATGTATTTACTTCACTAAACTAAACGGTGAGTGAAATTTTGCAAAAATTGCCTGAAGTTGTTCAGGGACTTAAACTTCACTTTACACAGAATTTCAGCTTTATGTTGTCCACAATGGTGCTCACATAAAGGAATGAGTAGATTTGAATTATGATTTTTGAATGGTTTGGTCTTTTTTTTATGCCATTTAAACTGCTTAGGTATTACAATAATTTCCTTTGGAGTAAAATTCTTTTCACATAATCAAGCACAATCCATGTGGGATCTGCTCTGACTTCAACTTCTGACTTTTTATTTTTGTGCTTCTGGAGGAAAAATGAACTTTTGTGAACTGTGCTATCATACTTTGATTCCCTGGATAACATGCAATAACCAGAACAGAATTCCCTCCAAGTCTGCCTTTCCCACCTTCACATGTGCACAGCTGCTCATCACCTAAGACTGCATGCATCAAGACAAAAAAGAGCAGCTGAATATATTTCTTATTGAGTAGGTAAATGACTTCCTTAAAGGCACTTGTACAGTAGAATAGATCATTCATTGGAACCAGATTATTTCTCGTGAATATAAAATGAATGGAAAGTAATAGGGATTGTCTAGGCCTCTGCCCTTCACACCACCTGAATATGGAAGTAACTGATAAAATTGCACCCACTGTTGGGTAGTGAAATTCTTCCTTATTATCATGTGCTCTCAGAAAACCATCCTGAAGCTGGAATAAAGTCCAATATGGTGTGCCACTATACCTACCCTACCCCATGCCAGTGGTTCTACGTTGCATTCAGAATTATGCATAAAAATTATCATGCCAATTAAGCATAGAGAAACCTGCCAGCATGTATGCATATGAAGAGAGACTTCTTGTCATGAGTTGTCCCACTCTGCTTTCAAGCTACTGTTGGATTTTTGTTTGTGTTGATATACAAATTGGAATTCCACACATCATGCAGACAGACTTATCATTGCTTTCCAGAATTTCAAAGCAATTACATTTTAGCCATTTGGTGATGACTAGGCTATTTCCTATAATGTATATGATTTCAATAGATGATTTTCCTAACATATAAAATAAGAAATCTCAGGATTTCCCAAGACAGCAAAGCAGAATTGGGCAAGCAAGTTATGTGAACATGTGTCCTGGTTTAGGGCAAATCTGGGAGAAAATCTCCAAACAGGTTCCTCTAGAAAGCAGATTCAAGCAGCCCCTCCCCCAGCTGGTTTGGGAGAATATTCCTTGTAGGAAAGTGGAATAGAACCTGTTTATTTAACAGGCAAAGCATTCACCAGCACAAAAATTGAACAATATTAAGCAATAAAACTTCTTGAGGCTCCAAAGAGATGGCAAACCCAGAAAGTCCCCTCCGTGGGCTGCAGCTCGGCTCACTCAGTCTGCCACCAGTCCCCCCAGTGTGGAAGTGCTGCGGCCCAGCCCTGGGCCACAGGTGCGAGCTGCTGCTACTCTTCTGGTGCTCAGTCCAGAGCAGCTTTAAACAGGTCCAAGAAAAAGTAAAACCACAGTCCAGGGAACTTCTCTGCCTCAGCTAGGAAAAAAAAACTAACTAAAAGCAAAGGAGAACTCTGTCCCACCCTCCATCCATAATGAAAACAATGCAGTCCAGAAAAAGGATGAGGGGAGCAAGTGCAGTTTCTGAAAACAAAATTTGTGCCTCTTCTCTCCCCTCCTTGGCACTCAGAACCAGTCTTAAGGGTGCAAAACTCATTTCTGGGCTAAACAGATGAATGGGGATACAAGCATCATAAAGTCATCCCAGGACTTACTGTTAAAAACTTATACATGCACACACACACATGCACACACAATTTAAAGAGAAGTCAGGTTGAGAAGAAAAGAGCAGTTTGCATTGAAGACTGAAAGAAAATGACACTTTTTTCTAGAAATCAAGACTTTCCAGAATGTATGTAATCAGCATCTCAGCCTGGAAAAAATGAAAAGGAAAATACCCTTGAATCCTTTATTTGGGCAATATGTATTGGTAGAAGGCAAATTGTTTACTGGCAGCATCACTATATGGAACATAGGCCTTGTTTCACCTCTCCAGCTGGCTACTCTTAAGGAGACAAAAAGGAAAAAGGAAGAATTCTAACTATGTAAAGAGAAACCATTTATCTAATAGATTGATGTGTTAGGGCTGCAGGTGAATTTATTGGAAGTTTATGTAAAGTGCTTCGCTATTCATTTTTCTGAACTCATATCTTTCTTTTTCAAGTTTCTTCTCCATCTACCTTCTCATATTTAGGACTCAATTCAAAAGTACTATACAAGTTATGTCCCACTGAAAAAGAAATTAGCAAACTTGCTTTTTATTTAAAGTCACATCTCCTAGTAGATGAAAAGTGTTGTTCTTGTATAACTTCCTGGAAAGAATTCACAAATCATGAAATGTTTTTTTTTTATTTTCCATAATTTCATTTTTCTTTTGCAGTCTGTACTTTTTCCTAAGGTCCAAAAGTACGCATTATATAGAAAAAGAAAAAGAAAAAAAAGATCAATACCTTCTTTCACTGTGACTACCTTGCTTTATATACAAATCATGTATATATGAAGATCACCATAAATAAGAGATGGAAGATATAGCATTTGAAGCAAAATATTAAATCAACAGGCACAAAGTGATATAACAAACAAAATCTGACCAAATTATGCCTTGGGATAAACAGAGGCATTTTTTATGATTACTAGGAAAATAGCTAGTGGAGAATTTTGTCAGTGTGTTTTGTGTGTAGGCTTACATGGGTGTATGCATAGGAAACACAAGGAATTCAAACCTATTTCCTCTCTCTGCACACCCATTCCATTCTCTCCCCACTTTCTTACACAGAGATCTAATGTATATCTGTGTTTGTGCCTATACACACTTCCATGAATGTTTTCATTATATATATTTTCCATATAGAGTGGTCATGAAAGGTATAGGAAAGGAAAATAATGAGAAAGGCAAAGCTATTTATGTGTCTGCACACCTGAATATAACATACGCACAAAAGGTATGTCATGCAAATACATACATATAGATATGTAAAAATGAAATATTTTTACATGTTAGCAAGCTACACATTAGCACAGATACATATCTTGTCTCCATATACTTGTTTGTATCTACATCTTCTAAGTTTACATCTCTATGTATCTAAGTGTGTTTAAACATACAAAGAAATTCAGGTGTGATACTAACCATGAAGAATTTTTGAGAGAATTATTTTTTGTGTTTCCCACTTTGTTGGTCTTCTTTAGGTCACATATGCAAGAGATTATAATTTGGCTTCCCCTCTCAGCTGCACAGGAGAATAATCATTGCTTATTCTATAGAAATATACCAACTATTATCTCATTGACAGGTGAAGCAGCCAGAAGATACTTTTTCCACACTTTCAATCACAAAAAAAAAAAAAAAGAAAGAATATTTTCCTTTAATATTTACATCAATCATTTTTTCCTAGTTTATACCCCATTAAATTAATGCTGGTGTAAAGCCATGATGGAAATTGCACGTCTTAGGCATTCATTATGCCTAAAGTTTTATTTACTGAATGGACTTAAAAGAGTACTTACTGAATGTACTTAAAACTGTTAAAAGCAAAGACTTTAAAACTGCCATTCTTACAAAAAAAGAAACCAGATATTGAGCCTTATAACACAAATAAACTTTTTGACTATTTAGACCTCAACGTTTTTTTAAGACAAGAGTAACATAAAAGAAAAAAATAATTCAGGCTGTGACTATATCAGACTCTTAATCTGAATCATAGGTAGAGCTGATTGATTCTTAAAAGGCATTCAGAGACAAACAGGGAGCCTTACTGCAGGAAATGTCAGCAGTGGAGTATTCCCTTATGAAGTAATACAGTATCAGGTGGCTATTTCCTGGAATGAAGCTAAATTTGAAATTTGCAGCAAGTATCATTTATTTGTAGGAGTAGTCAGCAGACTACAAACTATATTTTAGCAATGTTAAGAAATACAATCAATGCCTGTTGTCTTTCCATGTATCAAGCTCACTTAAAGAAATTTGACTGTCTCTGCTCTGAATATGCATCATATCCTTTGCACTGCTGTGGCATACTGCCCTTTAATGTTATGCCAGTTGCAGTCGCTATTTTTATTGTGGTGATTTTTTTCCTCATGTTTTTTTAACTGCTCAAATGCTGAATACAAGATGAGATGGAACTCTTCACTAACCTGCAGTCTGGCCAGTTTACTGGTTTGTGAATTCAAAACACTCATACTGTCACTCTATACCCTTAGAAGAGATATGAGGGATATTGGTTAGAACATGACAACGGAGGACAGAGATGAACAATAATCCAAGCGATTAATATATTTTATGAACTGTGAGTAATTCTAAGGCTAATTCTCTTGTATTATTAATAAAATGCAAATAAATTGTTTGAAAAATTATCAAAGTATAACTTTGTCTTTTCTTATGCCAATCAAACATATTTTTTTAAAAGGACAGATGAAAGGATTTACAGTGCAAGTCAGAATTACAATTACTGACTTCCTGTTATATGTGAAAAAGTATTTCTGCAAATAACATTGTGTACTGTATACAACAGTATAAGGTCCTCAGAGTCATCAGCCAAATTTTCATTTGGCCAATGTCTTTATGGAGTCATTATCACACATCCACTTTCTAGCAGCAGTGGGGAGCAGGGGAGATAAAAAGAAAACAGTGCCATGCATGCCCATTATAATCACAAATTACCTACAGTCCTGGAGATACATGAACAGTCTTTCTATACTAGAATCCATAGTGTAGACTTTTGAAAACACCAAACGAAATATTAGCTAGGCGGTAAGAGCTAAGACCACTAACATCACTAGTGGTACACTGAAGCACATTAACCACTGACTTGAAACAAGAATTAATGTACACAGATTTGCATAGCCAACTACACTTTATCAGAACAACATGATCCATTATTTTCACTGCTTCATTTCAATTTCTGCATAGTGTAAGGAAGTGCGAACAACATTACAATTCATTTTTCATTTCTTACTCCCTTCGTTTGTTAATCTGGAAAGAATAAAAAGTTAATGAACTTAATTGTCTTGGCACATTCATACAGTAGATCTGCTTGATAATATGTGACTTGCAATAGTAAAGTGACAACAGTGTTAAAATAAAGAACTTAAAGAGAGGAAGGCATGCCAAATAAAACAAAAATCTTCTTGTTTTAGCAATACTATTTGCAACATAAAATATGATGCATGACATGATGCTCTTGGTAGCCTACACGCTGATAATCATAGTGACATCTAGAATTACTCAGTGCTTAATTGTTAAATAGAAGAATATCCGAATGTCAATATCTCCTCCTTTTTTTCTGAAACATGCACCATATGTACTTTTTTAGTCTTTTTAGGTTGAGAAAGGAAACTACAAACAGCAAAATTAGACAACAAAAATTTTCTTGCCTTCTCTTGTCTGAGAAGAAGCAAGCACCTTCAAGGAGTAGGAAGATGCAGTGTTTCATTTCAAGGGTGAACGCATACCTTCCAAGAAATAAAGGTAGAAATATTAATCAGCTCCAAGGCACGCAAACAAAGACACTATTTCTGACCTATTTCTGAGATAAATACCAATTTAATGTAGATTAGGCAGAAACCATTTTTGACAAGGATTAAGGAGTGTAAGTAGTTCTTCAGAGTCTCTAGGTATAAAGTCTTATCTGCAGAAAGGAATATTTGGCTTTGGTAAGAGGTAGAATGTTAAAGTGTTTAAATGATTGTGACTAGACAGTCAAGAGAATTCAAGAGGTTTGGATATATTATTCCTACCCTTTCTTGACCATGTGCTTTTCTCCAGACATATTCTATTTCTTGAGCTAACAGTTTTCACGGGAAAAACTGTTGAAAAAGAGCTAAAGATCTGTGGCCTAGGAAGGACTGAAGAGATTAATTGTTTAGTCCTGTGCTTGGTTGTTTCTGCCAATTGCAATGCCAAAAAGAGATTTCATAGCCTTGTCGGAATCTGAGGGTATTGGTGATTCCGAGATTGTAGAAAGTCTCTGTCTTTCTGCCCCGTTGCCAAAGAAGAAGCCATAATTCGTCTGTGCTGTTTTCAAGGTTGTTTATTCTTGCTTATCTATAACATGTTCTGCTGCCCTGCCTCAGGTCTATCCTGCAGGGCAGTGTGTGGGGCTCTGCCCCTCAGTGGGATGGTACAAACATTATATACCAGAAACTACGTGTACTATATTTACAATAATGTGCCAATATCTATCATCTACGTTAAACAGCGTGTCCCCAGCCTAAACCAATAGAAAAATGCCAACACTACAGTGAAACATGGAGGGCATGAAGAAGGAGGAAAAGGACAAGACACACCCAATTCCTCCATCTTGTCCCCTCTGAACCCCTAATCTAGAAATCTAAAATTTTACTTTTGCACCCGTGTCACACTTAATTATTATTCTTATCAAACACTCAAAGCTTGTAATTCATCCTGTAAGATTGAAAACTCTTTTCCATGGACAGAGATCACAGACAGTGTCTCCCGGGGCTCTGTCCAGGGGGGTTCCTGACCCACTGCCAGGGTCCCAGGCCTGCCAGGGCAGCCAGAGGGAAGCCCTGGATTCCCACAAGCCTCATTTGGTAGCACAAGCTAGAAATACATGACTGAGAAATCAAGACTTCAAGGACAGATTGATGTCAGAAAGAGAAAGGCAAGGTTCTCTCCATATGTTAGACTGGGTAGAAGAGAAGAATGCCTAAAAGTTACACCAGAACTCAGTTATAGCCAACTCTCAAAGAAATACACAAAGAGTAAGAAGGAATGTCCTTGTACCACTTGGTGGTCTAAAAAAAGAGAAGGAAAATAATGACCAGGTTTAATTTAGAGAAAGGCAAAAAACTTCCGCTTGCATCCATCAGGAGAATAGAAACAATACTGGGAGGACCACTGATGCTTTGAAAGAAGTTCTTACCAGGAAGCTGTATATATGCCTTCAGCTATAAAAGAGTGCAGAGGTCTGTTAGATCTACATTGAAAACTAAGATGTTATAATACGTTTATCTCTAATGGTGATTAATAATGTACATAATGCATATATTGAAATGTAACTGCAAATGTATGGATATGTATATTTTGTTTTCATTTACTGGGACAAGAAGTGAAAGTAAGGACTGTATAGAGTTACACTAATAGCATTTTTAAGTAAGTGCAATAAAGTAACAAGAAACATGTGTAGCTAGAGTGAATTTGGAGTAGGACAAATAAGCAAGTACTCACCTGAAGCGAAAAAAACATCTCACTGTTCGTAATATATGATCTTAGTACAGACCACACAGCATTTGATAAATTATAGAGAACAAGAATTTATGTAGAAAAGATGTTCTGTGTATATTTTTTCATATATATTCCAGGAATATATTGTCCTGACCTGTCCATTATTTTCACACAGAGCCCTGTAAATGGATACGACTATTAGACTAGGTAAAATTAATTTAAAATAAAAGCAAGCAAGACCCCAAAATAATATTTTAACTATTTCTCTATCCTTCACCATTTATCCCCCTCATTTTAACAGTATTTTCTGTAAATTTTTTTTTTTAATTACTTATTTTTTGTGTATTATCTTTCTTGTTTAGTACAATTTTTAGCAGGAGTGATGGGATATTGGCAGCATTGCTTCTCCTTGTTACAATAATATGAACGTAGTGGCTACCTACACTGATACATTTGAGACACAAAACTCTGTTAGAAAGAGTAACTATTGCTCCCATTTTAGGTGAGGACAGCTAGGAGAAAGTCCCGCACATAGTCGTGCAGGTATTTCTAGACATGAAGACAGGCAGAACCTCTCTTGTGAAATGTAAGTCACTGTCTAGGCCACAGACAAGTTATAAAAGATTGTTTTCCAATCTCTGTGTTGGTTATTATCCTGAGATAATAACCAATAGTCAGGCAAGCTACTTCACATGTTTCTTTCCACAAGTCAGCAGAATGAGCAGTAGAAGTAAAGAGCATAGGATATTCAGGTATTCTGTGATTTTTTTCTGTGGTTTTCCTTACCACTGAATGTTGTTGGTGCTAAATGTCTGTTTGACATCAGAAGATGAACAAGGAATGTTATGTAAGAAATGAAACAAAAAGATATTGTGTACAAGTTCACATCAACCTAACACCTTTAATTCAGGTCTTTGCATCATGAATACAAAGAAATCCAGAATCAGCAGCTTTGACTACACTAAGGATGTTTACTTTATAATATGACCTAAGCAAGTTAACTGATATAAAATAAAAGTGAAGTTACTGCTCTCATAGGAGTCATAAAAATATGGGCACCAGTAATGCATGTACAATTTTGTATTTTAATTTCAGTATTTTAGAGTTTATTGCTTTCTAATCTTTGTCATAATTAAAAAAGAGAAGTCAGTGAGCCTTTTGTGTCACCACTAAGTTGAGATAAAAATGGTCATTTATCCCCTACCAGATTGTAATGGCAACCTCTAATTTCCCTTTCAGAAAATATTTTCCAAATAAATAATTAACTACATATTACTAAGCAATATTTTTTAAAATCAAGTAGTATAATACTTTGCCCATTTTGCAATGGTGTGGATACATTTTTTCTCCTTGTCTAAAAGAAAAAAACTTAAATTCAAGAAAGCAATCTGCTTTTCTGTATTTTTTGTATATTCAGTGATCTCTGGGTTGTTCCAAACCACATTGTATATTTGGCCACTCATTTAAGAAGAATTAATTTCCTACAACTTTTGGCTAAAGATTGACTTCTTGTCTCTTATGAGGTAAATAATCTGTCCAATTGTTCATTCTCCATCAATTTGGTATTTTCTCTCCAGAATCAGGTGCCCAAAATTTGGCTTTAATGTCATGTCCAGCACACAGAAATACACTGTCTCCTCAAATACTGACCAAAAGAGCATGAACTCTGACAGACTCCAATGACTATGTTCACTGTTTGCTGAAGATCTTAAGATCCTTAGAGGCTGAATGCCAATATTGACAACCTAATAGCAAGTGCACTATTTCAGGGTCATGCCTCCACAATCCTTTAATAATAGGCACTGATAGGTTCTGGATCCAGAAAACTAGAATTGATAGTCACAGTTTTCCATAACGTTTGATATAGGTCTCCCTAGCAATGAAAATTTAAGTTATTGCTTTGCTCACTTATATTCTGTCATATGTCACAAAATTCCTGAATTTTTTTTTTTTTTTTTTTTTTTTTTTTTTTTTTTATACAGAAGTACAAACTTGTCATCCATTTTCTGGCTCAGCAGTGTAGAAATCAGTGGAATGGTATCAGTAGCAAAGCAAGCAATGTAACACATGAAGAATTAAATAACTGTAACTGTATCTCTATCTCTTGTCAGGACGTTTTCTGACTAAGCTCCCCACCTTTCTTTCTATGCTTGAAATAAGAAAATAGATGTATTTTTAAATCTTGATAGTTGACTAAGTAATTTCTTTAATTAAGTAATCTTCTTGTAATAATGGGGAAAAAATGGGATAGGGGTCAGATCCCTTGATATATCAGGGAGAAGTAACCAACCTTTTATGTAAATAGGGGGTTCAAGACAGGCAGAAAGCTAGTTATTACTTCTAGACTACTCATTTTAATCTCTCTTTGGATAGTGCATTAACTCCTAAGAACAGTAATTTTTAACCACAAGTGAATGAATTAAGGCATGAATGAACCAGGCAAAAAAAAATAAGTGTGGCTACAGTAAGAGGTCTGAGTTCAAGGTTTAAAATAAGGAAGAGGGAACCTTTGTTGCACAAAATCATTGCAAATAAAATTTGTGACTTGTTTTCTAGGAGTTTCAAAAAACTATAGCCTGAGGCATTACAAGAAAGTTCAGGTTCAGTAGGCTGGTACAGATACAAGCTGGCAATTCAGGGCAGTTTATAAGCTTTATAAGCTTTATAAGTTAATTGTTCAGCAAAGAGAGAGAAATTACAGGTGCCATGGTTTCAAAAGAATATCACCCAGATTATGATGCCTGCTTCAACATTAGTAGCAATGAAGGGAATAAATATATGTTTTCCCAGATGAAAATGTAGAATTTTTCAGATCTTGAGACAGATATCCATCTATTATGGACTTGTAACAGGAAATAATTACTTGAGGTATTGAGAAGTGTCCCACAGTTTTTTCTATGTCTGTCTTACATACATGCTTATAAACCTGTGTGTGATTTGTAACACATGCCGTGTAATGCTGGACAAAATTAACAATATATCAAGGATAAGAAGGATGAAACACTTTACATTACAGCAAAGTATTCTGAAGAATACTGAGGTCCCTGTTTGTTTTCATATTTGTATTAAGAATGTTGTCAGAAGAAAGGAAAATGTTGCAACAGGGTAAAACTCCTTTCAGTAAAAGGAGTTGTCTTCATAACTTTTCTACTAACTACATACTTAAACTGTTGATATTTTTGTTTCCTAAGAAGAACACAGAACAAAGAGACCCTCCAAAAGTACAGCTGTGATCTCTGACTTAACATCACCCCGTGAAACATGGGTCATAGAAGTATGAGAAGACCTGAAATTCCTCCTCGAATTCCAGGTATGTACAAGGGAGGTGGGGATGGGGAAATGTGTAGGGGAAGCTATCAAAACTAAAGAGAGAAAACCATATGTTTTTTTCCCAAATGGTTTCAAAAAGAATACAATCAAAATTATGGGATTTTGATCTGAGGGGTGTATAAAAAGGTCACTATTTTTTAGTGTTCAGCCCTTCAGGTGATTGATGAGAAATACTTTGTACTTAGGGCATTTTTGGCTCAGTAAGAATTGTCTATGTGAAGAAGAAAACCATTGCAGCCTATAGTGCACTGATGACCTAAGGACACATATTTTCTTCATAATTTGATCAATCAACTTAAATCATGTTCTTTCACTTCTTTGCAGTTTTCTTTTCCTTACACTTATCAAATCTGCTTTTGCTGGTAGCAGACCATACCTGAAGTTGATAGCTGTCACAGACAAATACTTCAATTTCCATCTTTTTGTTGAACAACTAAATGCAGATTTTGCATGAGGGAATATTTTCCTATTTTCACCATGTCTGTCACATAAGAACAATTTAAGCTGCCCAGTAGCACACTGTTGCCAATTAAGCTATCTTCTAATTTTAATGAAAACAGCAACATTTGTTATTATCATACATTTTTGTGGTGAAAACCTACACATAATAAAATAATTAAAAAACCAAGGAAATGGAACTCAGATTCCAAATAGCTCACAGGTCACAGTTTGGAATTATGTTTCCAACATTAATATTTGAAAGATATAATAAATAAAAACAATAATGAATAAGAATAATGTGTTATTATATTTTAAATTCTCAGCCATCTCATATTTTCTGTAATACTCACTAATTAAAGGAAAATACCTTGTGGAATATGTTTTCAGTTATTTGATTAGATTTCATTAATGCTGGCTATTGAAGTCAATATAAATTCATTCTAAAAAAATGAGACTTAGAGCATCAACCTAGAGCTTTGTTAACAGAAAACTGGATCTTCAAACAGTTACTTGTTCTGCAGTAGACAGAAGGCACAAGAGCATAAAATAACTGCAGTCAATCAATATTATTTGTGCTCAATATCTTTGAGGAGAGATGTTAATCTTAACATATGAAAGCATCCTTAAAAAAAAAAAAAACCAAAATCTAATGAGTTGACATATTTTCTGCCTCATATTTTTGAGGCTTTTCTACTTCCTCCCTTAATTTTTGATTGTTAATTTATTTTCTGAATGTACTGCTTCTTTGTCATTTTTTAGCCGCTTTAGTTTTTTTGCAGTCAATATATGAGTACACTCTTTGATCTCCTCTCACCTCAAAGATTAACTCTAGAGAAATTATTCTGCCAATATAGATTTCAATTATTAAATCTATTAAAATCTATTAAATCTATTCAAATAGATTTCAATTATTATATCTATTGAAAACCACCTGTGGGCTGATTATTTAGGTAATTTGTATAGCATAAAATCCAGAAAATTACTCTGATAAAGTCTATGAGAACAGGATTGTCTTGCAGTTCTACAAAAACTTGTAGGAGATAGTGCAAAAGAAAGAGTGATATTGCAAAGAGTCTGAAGTGTAGATATGCACATGGCTATTTTAAAGTCTCAAATGGAAGTCGGACTGAGTCTGAAGTACCCTATACAGTAAACATTGGAGAAAGTGATTTTTTTCTTTTATTTTTTACAATAACATTTTCACCTATAGGCAGAGTATGTAACTAGAGTAATTTCTTCAGAAGCAAGAAATTTACTTTTGTAAACACACAGAAGTGGAAGACTCCAGCTTTTTCAGTCAGCTTCTCCTATTGGTATGACTAGTACGGGCTAAAAAAATGGAACTAGATATTCATGTGGATGAAGATCTTGAACCAAGTAAAGATCTTCTTCTAGTAAAGATGATCTTGACCACAAACCTGTGTGAGGACAGAAGGAGGTGTGGAATGATGAAATAAAATCCATGCACCATAAAATATACTTGAGACCTCTAATAGCCACAAAAATCCCTCAGAATATACTCCATGAAGATGCCTACAGTGTGCTGAATATTGGTCAGCAGAGGCTGATGGCCATCCTTTCATGCTTAGAGTCCAAAGAGGCCAAAGTGTCTAGCTTCAACTCAGCCTGAAAATTAGCATTACTGAAATCAGTGGGAGTGCTGCTACAGCTGTCCCAAAGGCAGGTCAAGTTCAGCGTGAGTACAAGTATTTTGGAGCTTTCACATCTAGTTAAAATACAAGCCTGGTAGTACTGCTGCTGTCATATCACTTCTGAAATCCAGCAAAAGTTTGTTAATATTGATATGGTTAATATACATCAAACAGGATTCCTTCAATTTTTTGAATAGAAAAATTCTCCACAGTGTTGACATTTCTTCACTGAACTCTCAGGATTGTTTGGTTTCAGAGACTGTAGGGCCCAAGACACATTTTGTTTTAAATAATCCTTCATAAAAAATTCAGCTTTCAGTCTAATATGATTGAAACTCAGCTGGAGCATGTTTTATAATGCATTGAACTGGAAAGACTATGGATGTTGAATTATTCAAAAACATGATAAGGAAAATAGTGATATATATGTGTGCATACAGGGAGAGGTGATCAAAGAAATCAGGGTGACTTGATATGTCTTGTTATCTCATTTTATTTACTTTTCAGAACTCATCCAAATATTAGAGGGGAAAAAAATCAATATCAATTTTCACCTCTGTCACGTTCCACACTTCAATTATTAATGAATGTCAAATTTGACCACATTTCTTCATACCACCTGCTCTGCAATAATATTTCTGAGCCTTTATTAAAAATGTAAAATTGTCATTGAATTTCCAAATATGATTCTCTGGTGACTAATTCAGCTTGTTTTATTAATAAGTGAGTTCTGATGAGTAATACTAATTTAATACGCCTGCATGTAAGATTAAACCATAAATTATTCCTGCTGAAGGTGATGAGATTTGACTGCTGTGTAGTGGTTAGGTAAAAACCTTCTGTATTAACCCTGAGCACACTGAGTACAATAGGTTTCTTTATAGAAATTAAACTGTTAATATTTTCTGTTTATATCAAGAATCTTGTGCGTATTTTTATCATACTTATCCTTTCTACTTTATCTTTTATTTAAGATTATGAAAACAATGAACAGTTACCACACAGTGAACTACATACATATACTACAAATACACTTAATAAGTGCATGTAGACCTAGAAATATAAACACAGACAAAATATAAAATTAGAAATCTCTTCGTTCTCACTCAGTGGCATGGAATCTAAAATGAGAATTTTCTTCAAATGGGCTTTGACCTTATTGTCACTCACATTAGAACACTTCATGGTGTTGTTTTCTGTTGTTCCTGCAGTTTAATAATTTCCATGGAGTACTAAGAGCTGGAAAGTAATTTGGCTTTTAACAGAATCTAGATCATTAAAACAGTTTTTAATTTGTGGCTTTACATACTTTATTTTATATTATTTTTGATTGAGACAGGAAAAGTCAAATTGTTTTAAAAATAAGTAAAAAAATTATTCAATATCATGCCAAACCTGAAAGATGCTAAGATGCACCTTTCAAAGTGTGATTTTAGGATATGTTTCTTTTGATATATTGCATTTAAAATATTCCAGACAGAGCTGATATTTAATTATTGCAACTCATGTAACATTCAACAGCCTTCCGATTTGAAGAGTATTCTCAGGACAAAATACCTTCAAAATTTCCAGAATATAAGATCCAAAGTTATTGCTTTTCAGGCAGATGGACCATTTAATGTAATATTGCATTCATTTGCCATTTCTAAATAGGACAGCATGATAAGGTACATATGCAGTCACATGTACACATAAAAAATTGATCTTTATCACTGAAGTTCAACCATCCTTTGAATTACATTATTCACCACATTTATATTAATTTGAGGGGTTTTTTTTCTCATTATTAAAATGAAAACAGTACACTGAGCATGACCTAATACTGTGCTCTGGTAATAAGGAAACCCAAGAGCATCTTGAAAGTGTATGAAAAGGAACAAGTCCCATAGGTTATGAGGGTTGGTTATTTCCTTCTACACAGTGCTCACTAGACCAAATCTAGATGCAATCTCCAGCTTGATTGACACAGATTGACACTGATAAACAGGACATAGTTCTGTGGAGGGCAAAGAAAATGAACAGGCACTGGAGAAGATCCCCTTCTTCATGGACACACTATAGTACCAGGACTTTTTTGGCCTGGAGAAGAGATGGTTTTAGACACACTTACCATCAGCATCTCCGAAAAGAATATCAAGGAGCTGCAGTTAGGTTCCTTGCAGCTGTGTGTTTAGAGCAGGAGACCAAGAGATGATGGACATAAACTATGACAGCACAGGTTTAGACTACCTATCAGGAGAAATATTTTCCTAAATAGGACAGTCCAGCAGTACAGCAGAGATCTGGAGAGGTCATGCTGCATTCACCATGAAGGTCGTCAGATTTCATCTGGACAAAATTCTGAGTGACCTGGTCTGATCTTGAGATTCAGGCTTATCTTCCTTCTGTTCTGTATAAACAAAATTTATCTATTATTCTCCAAAGCATACTGAACAAGGGAAAACAAAATATATCTGAAGTTTGATGACCATTTAAGAAATTGTGAAATTTCTTGTAATTAAAGTGAAAAATGAAATTATGGTATCATTGTTAGTTGTAGACCAACTAGTAGTTGTTATTGCAATTTCTTGCCATCCTAACACAAATGTATTCAGGGTTGTAACTAATCACTAAATAGTCTTCCCTTCCCTTCCCTTCCCTTCCCTTCCCTTCCCTTCCCTTCCCTTCCCTTCCCTTCCCTTCCCTTCCCTTCCCTTCCCTTCCCTTCCCTTCCCTTCCCTTCCCTTCCCTTCCCTTCCCTTCCCTTCCCTTCCCTTCCCTTCCCTTCCCTTCCCTTCCCTTCCCTTCCCTTCCCTTCCCTTCCCTTCCCTTCCCTTCCCTTCCCTTCCCTTCCCTTCCCTTCCCTTCCCTTCCCTTCCCTTCCCTTCCCTTCCCTTCCCTTCCCTTCCCTTCCCTTCCCTTCCCTTCCCTTCCCTTCCCTTCCCTTCCCTTCCCTTCCCTTCCCTTCCCTTCCCTTCCCTTCCCTTCCCTTCCCTTCCCTTCCCTTCCCTTCCCTTCCCTTCCCTTCCCTTCCCTTCCCTTCCCTTCCCTTCCCTTCCCTTCCCTTCCCTTCCCTTCCCTTCCCTTCCCTTCCCTTCCCTTCCCTTCCCTTCCCTTCCCTTCCCTTCCCTTCCCTTCCCTTCCCTTCCCTTCCCTTCCCTTCCCTTCCCTTCCCTTCCCTTCCCTTCCCTTCCCTTCCCTTCCCTTCCCTTCCCTTCCCTTCCCTTCCCTTCCCTTCCCTTCCCTTCCCTTCCCTTCCCTTCCCTTCCCTTCCCTTCCCTTCCCTTCCCTTCCCTTCCCTTCCCTTCCCTTCCCTGAACTTCCCTGAACTTCCCTGAACTTCCCTGAACTTCCCTTCCCTTCCCTGAACTTCCCTTCCCTGAACTTCCCTTCCCTGAACTTCCCTTCCCTGAACTTCCCTTCCCTGAACTTCCCTGAACTTCCCTTCCCTGAACTTCCCTTCCCTTCCCTGAACTTCCCTTCCCTTCCCTTCCCTTCCCTTCCCTTCCCTTCCCTTCCCTGAACTTCCCTTCCCTTCCCTTCCCTTCCCTTCCCTTCCCTTCCCTTCCCTTCCCTTCCCTTCCCTTCCCTTCCCTTCCCTTCCCTTCCCTTCCCTTCCCTTCCCTTCCCTTCCCTTCCCTTCCCTTCCCTTCCCTTCCCTTCCCTTCCCTTCCCTTCCCTTCCCTTCCCTTCCCTTCCCTTCCCTTCCCTTCCCTTCCCTTCCCTTCCCTTCCCTTCCCTTCCCTTCCCTTCCCTTCCCTTCCCTTCCCTTCCCTTCCCTTCCCTTCCCTTCCCTTCCCTTCCCTTCCCTTCCCTTCCCTTCCCTTCCCTGAACTTCCCTTCCCTGAACTTCCCTGAACTTCCCTTCCCTGAACTTCCCTTCCCTTCCCTTCCCTTCCCTTCCCTTCCCTTCCCTTCCCTTCCCTTCCCTTCCCTTCCCTTCCCTTCCCTTCCCTTCCCTTCCCTTCCCTTCCCTTCCCTTCCCTTCCCTTCCCTTCCCTTCCCTTCCCTTCCCTTCCCTTCCCTTCCCTTCCCTTCCCTTCCCTTCCCTTCCCTTCCCTTCCCTTCCCTTCCCTTCCCTTCCCTTCCCTTCCCTTCCCTTCCCTTCCCTTCCCTTCCCTTCCCTTCCCTTCCCTTCCCTTCCCTTCCCTTCCCTTCCCTTCCCTTCCCTTCCCTTCCCTTCCCTTCCCTTCCCTTCCCTTCCCTTCCCTTCCCTTCCCTTCCCTTCCCTTCCCTTCCCTTCCCTTCCCTTCCCTTCCCTTCCCTTCCCTTCCCTTCCCTTCCCTTCCCTTCCCTTCCCTTCCCTTCCCTTCCCTTCCCTTCCCTTCCCTTCCCTTCCCTTCCCTTCCCTTCCCTTCCCTTCCCTTCCCTTCCCTTCCCTTCCCTTCCCTTCCCTTCCCTTCCCTTCCCTTCCCTTCCCTTCCCTTCCCTTCCCTTCCCTTCCCTTCCCTTCCCTTCCCTTCCCTTCCCTTCCCTGAACTTCCCTGAACTTCCCTTCCCTTCCCTGAACTTCCCTTCCCTGAACTTCCCTTCCCTTCCCTTCCCTGAACTTCCCTTCCCTTCCCTTCCCTTCCCTGAACTTCCCTTCCCTTCCCTTCCCTTCCTTTCCCTTCCCTTCCCTTCCCTTCCCTTCCCTTCCCTTCCCTTCCCTTCCCTTCCCTTCCCTTCCCTTCCCTTCCCTTCCCTTCCCTTCCCTTCCCTTCCCTTCCCTTCCCTTCCCTTCCCTTCCCTTCCCTTCCCTGAACTTCCCTGAACTTCCCTGAACTTCCCTGAACTTCCCTTCCCTGAACTTCCCTTCCCTTCCCTTCCCTGAACTTCCCTTCCCTTCCCTTCCCTTCCCTGAACTTCCCTTCCCTTCCCTTCCCTTCCCTTCCCTTCCCTTCCCTTCCCTTCCCTTCCCTTCCCTTCCCTTCCCTTCCCTTCCCTTCCCTTCCCTTCCCTTCCCTTCCCTTCCCTTCCCTTCCCTTCCCTTCCCTTCCCTTCCCTTCCCTTCCCTTCCCTTCCCTTCCCTTCCCTTCCCTTCCCTTCCCTTCCCTTCCCTTCCCTTCCCTTCCCTTCCCTTCCCTTCCCTTCCCTTCCCTTCCCTTCCCTTCCCTTCCCTTCCCTTCCCTTCCCTTCCCTTCCCTTCCCTTCCCTTCCCTTCCCTTCCCTTCCCTTCCCTTCCCTTCCCTTCCCTTCCCTTCCCTTCCCTTCCCTTCCCTTCCCTTCCCTTCCCTTCCCTTCCCTTCCCTTCCCTTCCCTTCCCTTCCCTTCCCTTCCCTTCCCTTCCCTTCCCTGAACTTCCCTGAACTTCCCTGAACTTCCCTGAACTTCCCTGAACTTCCCTGAACTTCCCTGAACTTCCCTTCCCTGAACTTCCCTTCCCTTCCCTTCCCTGAACTTCCCTGAACTTCCCTTCCCTTCCCTGAACTTCCCTTCCCTTCCCTTCCCTTCCCTTCCCTTCCCTTCCCTTCCCTTCCCTTCCCTTCCCTTCCCTTCCCTTCCCTTCCCTTCCCTTCCCTTCCCTTCCCTTCCCTTCCCTTCCCTTCCCTTCCCTTCCCTTCCCTTCCCTTCCCTTCCCTTCCCTTCCCTTCCCTTCCCTTCCCTTCCCTTCCCTTCCCTTCCCTTCCCTTCCCTTCCCTTCCCTTCCCTTCCCTTCCCTTCCCTTCCCTTCCCTTCCCTTCCCTTCCCTTCCCTTCCCTTCCCTTCCCTTCCCTTCCCTTCCCTTCCCTTCCCTTCCCTTCCCTTCCCTTCCCTTCCCTTCCCTTCCCTTCCCTTCCCTTCCCTTCCCTTCCCTTCCCTTCCCTTCCCTTCCCTTCCCTTCCCTTCCCTTCCCTTCCCTTCCCTTCCCTTCCCTTCCCTTCCCTTCCCTTCCCTTCCCTTCCCTTCCCTTCCCTTCCCTTCCCTTCCCTTCCCTTCCCTTCCCTTCCCTTCCCTTCCCTGAACTTCCCTGAACTTCCCTTCCCTTCCCTTCCCTTCCCTTCCCTTCCCTTCCCTGAACTTCCCTTCCCTTCCCTTCCCTGAACTTCCCTTCCCTGAACTTCCCTTCCCTTCCCTTCCCTTCCCTGAACTTCCCTTCCCTGAACTTCCCTTCCCTTCCCTTCCCTTCCCTGAACTTCCCTTCCCTTCCCTTCCCTGAACTTCCCTTCCCTGAACTTCCCTTCCCTGAACTTCCCTTCCCTTCCCTGAACTTCCCTTCCCTGAACTTCCCTGAACTTCCCTGAACTTCCCTTCCCTGAACTTCCCTGAACTTCCCTGAACTTCCCTGAACTTCCCTGAACTTCCCTGAACTTCCCTTCCCTGAACTTCCCTGAACTTCCCTGAACTTCCCTGAACTTCCCTGAACTTCCCTTCCCTGAACTTCCCTGAACTTCCCTGAACTTCCCTGAACTTCCCTTCCCTGAACTTCCCTTCCCTTCCCTTCCCTGAACTTCCCTTCCCTGAACTTCCCTTCCCTGAACTTCCCTTCCCTGAACTTCCCTTCCCTTCCCTGAACTTCCCTTCCCTGAACTTCCCTTCCCTGAACTTCCCTGAACTTCCCTTCCCTGAACTTCCCTTCCCTTCCCTGAACTTCCCTGAACTTCCCTTCCCTGAACTTCCCTGAACTTCCCTTCCCTTCCCTGAACTTCCCTGAACTTCCCTGAACTTCCCTTCCCTGAACTTCCCTTCCCTGAACTTCCCTTCCCTGAACTTCCCTGAACTTCCCTTCCCTGAACTTCCCTGAACTTCCCTGAACTTCCCTTCCCTTCCCTGAACTTCCCTGAACTTCCCTGAACTTCCCTTCCCTGAACTTCCCTTCCCTTCCCTGAACTTCCCTGAACTTCCCTGAACTTCCCTTCCCTGAACTTCCCTTCCCTGAACTTCCCTTCCCTGAACTTCCCTTCTCTTCCCTTCCCTGAACTTCCCTTCCCTGAACTTCCCTTCTCTTCCCTTCCCTGAACTTCCCTTCCCTGAACTTCCCTGAACTGCCCTGAACTTCCCTTCTTTCCTTTCTCTCCCCGTTCCAGTCCCCCTTCCCTCCCTTTTCCCTTTCTCCTTTCCCCCTTCCCCTTTTCCCCTTCCCTCTTCATTCTTCCCTCTTCTCTCTTTCCTTCAGTGGGGACACCTGGTTGCTATTTTAATATAAAAAATGATTGAAATATTCATTTTATGTTTCACCTGGTTTTTGAAAACCATGCTAAACATCGCCCAGAAATAATGAATATCTGAATATAAAATTTTTCATAGAAAATCTCAGCTTCAATTGTTTGTCAAGATTTTATACATCTGAAAAGAGTATTTAGTGACTGGAGAGTATAACAGTCTTATGTAATGCCTACTCTGATAGTTTTATTAAAAGTTTGTTTTATTTTGATTTGTGCAAAAGTGGGTGCTGTAAAAATGTCACAAAATTACTACTAATTAATTCTTTATAATTATGGGCTATTTTTTTTTGTTTGTTTTTCAACATTGCTTGACTCTAAACTCTGCTCTGAGGTTGTTGTTTGCAAAGCTCATGACCTTAAACTGCTTTACATCTTAAACATCTGTACATCTTAAACATTCACATGACTGTTTTTGATAGAAAATTGTTTATGGAGTTTTATTTCCCAGTTCAAAAGTAGCAGAAAAAATATTCAGTTTTTTATTTTGGAATGTTGATGATGTGTAGTCAACTATGTTCATGAAAATTTTCAGAGACTTCAAGTGCACTAGCCTTCTCTACACTTCTGCATTAATTGTCTGAGTCACTGTCCTTTGAGCTGTGCATACAAATGTGCCTGCTATATGATCTCTGGTATCTCAATTATAGGAAGTTTTCTTAGTTAGCTATGCCATATCATCAAACCCTAATTTGTGTTCCAGAAGAGTGAGGGGTAATTCCATTAGCATACCTACTCATACCTCTTCAGGGGAAGGAAAATTGCATGGTATTTGTGACCAAGCATGTCTTACAGTTTTACAACGCAAATCCATATTTTAGTTATTACTCCAACCTTGACCTGAGAGTTAAACCCAGTGTTTTATCCATTTACTCTCTGAAGCCTGAAACAGGATGTGCATGTGAAATAGGTGTTTAGATGTAAGTTTCCTCTGATTTGCATACTGCCATATTTGTAATTATTTTTGTTTGACGTGGTACAACTGCAAGTAGCATAAAATCAAAGGCAGTAAACCAGTAAATTATTTTGCTGCTTGCCTGTTAGCAGCATGCTAAGAATCCTAGCATCATTACTACGCAAACTAACATGAATTTTAAGCTCCAAGTCTGAAAACAAATCTTTATTCCCTCCCCACTTTTTCTGTTTTAATGGAGACACTGTATTACATGCCTTCCTTTTCATTCTTTATTCATCCCATTTAAAACACTTTGGAAATGGTTTTCAAACTTGTCAAAAGATGTATTATGCATGGATAAAAAGTCAAGCTTGTTGACTTCTGGAGCAATTAACAAAATCACAGATAGCCTATTTTTTGGCCGTCTTAAGTTGAGAAGGAAATGAGTTTTCTTGGGAAGTTATAGCCAAACCAATCAGTGGTCAGATTTGAATATTGACACCTGGTGTGACCACTGTGGGCATGAATATGCCTCTGAGAACACAGCGGGTTAAAAGCAGAGAACTCCCAGGGGAACTCTCTCTTTTGTCCCAGTCAGTGAAGAGTTCAGAGCTCCCCTGCCCAGCCACGGGCTGGGTGCCAGGGGAAGCCGTGAGGTCTGGGAGACGTGGAAGGGCCTGGAACCAGGCCAGAGAGACACTGAGGTGTCCCGGGCAGGATGGAGGAACACGAGATGTCCCGGGCAGGATGGAGAGACACTGAGATGTCCCAGGCAGGATGGAGGAACACGAGATGTCCCGGGCAGCCCACTCCAGAGAGAGAGAGCGAGCCTGTGCCACCTGGAAATTTGATACCATGTGCCAGCAGTACCGCGGACGAGAAAGAGAAGGGGTCAGGGGAAGGTGCCCAGCCGTGGGACTCCTGGGCAATCTGTGTGAGATTTCAGCCTCAGGAGAGCAGCGAGGCCGAGACTTTAACCCCTTCTTGGACAAAAAAAATTGCGAAACTCTTTTCTAAAGGAGAAAAGAGATGGCCCGGGGTCTGAGATGGCAGAAGAAGACGGGAAAGAATCCTGGGTGGGAGGAGATGATGGAGTGGCCTTTGGCTGGACATTTCTTGTATAGCCATAGACTGAACCAATTCTCCTGTAACACAGAGACTGCATTAGGGGGATGCAATGACTTGAGCCAAGAGAGTGACAGGAGTGAGAGTGACCTGCTGCAGTGATGCCATGTGCAGGAGTGGAGTGAACAGAGAAAGATGAGGAGGGTGTAGTGGTGTCCTTTGTCTTCAGTGAAGAAAAAGATCTTTGTTCTCAAGACCATCGGTCCCAGGGGAGGAGAAAATGGTGGGGGACTGGTCTCCCAAAATGAGAATTTTTTTGGTTTTGGTACTTGGCAAAGCATCCTTAAAAGGAACCCTATAAGCAGTTTTGGTCCATGCACAATGGCAAGAGCACTGTACATGGAAGGAGGATGTCACAATGGCCAATCTTCTCTGGGCAGTGCCATGTGTGAGGTGGAAACAGGAGACATTTCAACTGTGTTTTCTGAGGAAGACTATGGTACAAGAGAGACTCCTCCCCCCTTGATGAACTGAGAATTGATTATCTGAGGGGAGGTAACTTGATCGAGGGTCCAAGGTTTTGTCTCACCGTGTTTGGTGGAAATTGGGTGGGAGGAGGAGAAATGTTTCAGAAGGTTTTCATTCTGATTTTTGTGTGTTCCTTTTATTATAATGTAGATTAATAATGTTTTTTTCTTTATTTCTAAGCTTGAGCCTGTTCTGCTCTGTTTCTGGTCACATCTCACAGCAGCCATTTGAGAAAAATATATTTTCATGGGTGCACTGGCACTGTGTCAGCGCCAACCCATGACACTGGCCTATTTTCTCAGTTCTGCCATCAGTGCAATTATCTACAATAGAGAATTTTTCTTAATATAGAAAAGAGGGTTAGAAAATTAAAGTTCATTCTATTAAATATAAATGGTTTTAATGCTTATTCATCAACCTTTTCCAAGCAGTTTTACCAAGTCAGTATCTTGAAACACTTTTCTATATTTGCAGCTTTGGAGACGCTCTCAGAAAGGAGTATTTTGTTGTTTGGGATTGGGTTTATAATTTTAAGCTGGTTTTCCAAAACAAACACAAGACCTGAAAAATCTTTCTTCCAGAATTCACAAATAGGGATTTGTGCTGAAAAATGTTAACATACAGGGGATTCTAGTTAATACAACTTTAATTTTTAAAATGCATTTCCCAAGTGAAATATTGCTCTCACTGTTAGCACTGTAACTTCGTGAACACTCAAACAGCCTTTATTCTTTATGCTGGATAAGCGGGCCAATCTCCTTTTAGATTACATTTTTAGATTTAGATTTTTTTCCTTTTTTCTTCAACTGTGTTAGATCAGCTAGGGGAAAAAAAATGAGGTTTTTCATTATTCCTAATAATGGAGTGCAACAAACTTGTGATCAGCTTTAAAAGAATTTGATAGGTTCATATATAAGTTCCCACTTCATATAACAAGTCTGTTGCCAAAGTTTTAAATGAAAAATGGGCTTAAATCAGTCTGAAGATTCTTAGGAACATAACTTATATAACTGCTGTTGGGCTTCTTATGTAATTTTTCTCTGGAGAGGGATAATGCATTTCAAACAGTACCAATTACTTACATTTTGAAATAATGTAGTTATGGGGTGGGGTGGGGGGGGGGTAGGGCTAGCTGCTCAAGCCCTCTCTCTTGTACAAATGAAACCCTTTTTGTCACTAAAGATTAAATATATGATTGAAGCTGGGGGAAAAATAAATTACAGTCAAGACTACCACAGTTCTTTAATTACTGTAGATAACACATCCATCCAGCCCTGGTCACTTAAGTACACAATGTAATATGTTCTTAATTAGACATTTAATCAAGGATATTAAAATTTCCTGTTTTCCCAGTTCAAGATTTTAGTTGATTCAAATTTAAAACTAAAAAGATTGAACATGAACTAAAATGCAACCAAAATTATTCTGGATTTTGCCTTTTGCTATCTTGCTAGAGAAAACTCTCTTTGAAGAAACAGTTGAACAGAGCATGTTTTAAGACAAGTTAGAAGATGAAATTACCTTACATTTTCCCTAACTTTAGTTACATATCTTTACTATTTTGTAATAATTATCTCTCCCTTGCATATGTTGCATTTAAAATGCAAATTGAGGTGCATATCAGTATTCGACAGTTCTGGTGAAACAGTAACTATTTGTAGTTTTTTTTCACATAATTCCACTCTTCTGCCATCTTCTTAACTTCATCTCATTTTCAGTGTACAGCAATGTAAGTGTTATCTCAAAACTACCTTTTGGTCACTACTATTTTAATTTTAATTTGATTGGTAAGACTGTGTATAGCTTAACTGCTTCTTTGATATGAAGATTGAAAACTACAAGTCCATTTCCAAGGATGAATTTTGGAAAACATTCCTGTGAGATTCTATATTTTATTGTGGTTTATTAATGGCAACCTGAGTCATATTTGCAAAGTAAAGGAAGTATGTTATTAATTTCTTTCCATATCAATCCAATGAAGTGGCAATGATCTAGAATTTTTTATTTTTAATGACTGAAGAAAAAGTGATGATTTCACAGATATGTCACTGCATAATTCTGGGACTGCACATAATGTAACTACTGGCTTAGTTTCAAAACAGTAGTATTTACAAAAACAATGTGGATAACATTCATTTTCCTAGGAATTAAAAAGTGGATCTAAAAGACATGTTGAAATTTCACATTTTTAATTAATAAAATCAATCAATTTTTGCTACTGAAAAATTTGCTTCAGAGGACTACCTAAAGCTAAATCATATGACTCAGGGTATTGTTGAGATGATCCTTGAACTCTGTCAGTCATGATACTATGACCACTTCTGTGGAGAGCCTGCCCCAGAGGCTGACCACTCTCTCAGTAAAGAACCTTTTCCTAGTGTTCCATATGAACTACCAGATAATCTGTCTGTGGCACCTCTTTTGTCTCTAAGCCAGATCTTGGACTGAAGCTGTGCTGGCAGCTTTGTGAAATTTTGAATTTTTGTTGTGAAGCAGATGATGGGATTGTTGAAAGGCGGGAGAGCACAGAGGGATTATTTCTCAGGTAAACCTGCCCATTGAGTTAGTCTGCAGTCACACAGGACCTCTACAAGAAATCAGTTTATGATTTTTCCCAAATGTATTCACTCTTCACCGCTATACTCCATCAAAAGTAGTTTTTCTGCATGTAGTGGCAATTAAAAATCTACCCTTGATTCTTCTTCTCTGTATTATATTGCAAGGAAGTATGTAATTTCAGTGACTTTTTGGGCAAAGTTAATTTATTTACCCAGCTAGAAATGCCTGTGTTACCAGCTAACTCTCATTTTATGGCACTTTGAAGTTGTAGCATCTACACTTGAAAAACCAAATAATTTATTAGGAAAAGGTAAGAAACTGATTCTAAATTTTATCTTGTCCCCCTCCGGAAAAGTTCAGAAAAGTCTTTGACTATAAATGTTTTCTACAGTTCAAAATTAATTTCTTGAATATCTCTCCTTTCACCCTGTTTGGAGCAAGTTGGAATTATGTGTGTGGCTCCCCTTTCCCTCAAAGCTTTGAGGGAAAATTAATATTGCTTTAAGCTATCTATTCTGGGGTAGAACTTCAATACTTAAATCTTTCCTCCTCTTCACAGCTTTCTTTTATCTTCTGATGATTAATGGATAATCTCTAAGACATTTGCACAAACACCAGAGAGTACAGAGAAAGAAAGAGTAAAAGTGTTTTGATTCTTATATTTTTTTTGCAAAGTATTTCTGTGCAATAAAACAGGATAATCTCCCTGAGGTTTATGGTTTATTTAATATTTCTCCCGTATCTGATACACATTTTTCTCTGCCGAACGCTGCATGTTCACTGATAACTGATGTGCTTAGCAGCTGTTGCTCAGTGTAGCTCTTCCAGGTGTTCTACCTAGACTATCATACTGGCATGCTATTTAAAATCTCATCTCTTTGTTGCCTTCCTATTGTGAATCCTTTTTTTCATTACTCTGAACTGAAAAAAATATTTTGTGTAATGTAAAAGTAAACAACAAAGCAAAACCCCTCAAGAACAACAACAAAAAAAATTCTTCACAAGGGAAAATAAACCTATATAGAAATGTAGACCAAAACTTTGTGGTAGTTGTATTTGATAAGAAGATAATAAGTGAATTCGTTTTACTTTATAAATTTCTGCAACATTCAGAAAATCATGGGCACGATCTTACTTTCTTGTCTTATCAAAAGACTTGTAGGTTTCAAAGTCAGTGAAAAGTGTGCCAGGAAGAGTTCACTGAAAGTAAATTGAATGAGACAGACCAAAATACAGAACTAAAACCACTGGCCACTTACTTTCCTGCTTCAGATTTAAACAGTGTTCTAATTGCTTTCTTATAAAAAAAAAAAAAAGATTTTATATGTGTAGCTAAATAAGAACAAAAAGCAGTCTGGCCATTCTACAGAGCAATAAGTTACAGAGTAATTTGTATATTTCTAATAATGTACAAATTAGTATTCATAAATGTGTGATTATGAAGCTAATATTCTAATGTAAAATCAAAAGAAGGACGCATCTAAAGATTATTTAATCAAGCTGCATAATTCCAAGGAAATTGAAAAAGGGAAGGGAAGTTCTGGGAAGGGAAGTTCTGGGAAGGGAAGGGAAGTTCTGGGAAGGGAAGTTCAGGGAAGCGAAGTTCAGGGAAGGGAAGTTCAGGGAAGTTCAGGGAAGGGAAGAGAAGTTCAGGGAAGGGAAGGGAAGTTCAGGGAAGGGAAGGGAAGTTCAGGGAAGGGAAGAGAAGTTCAGGGAAGGGAAGTTCAGGGAAGGGAAGGGAAGTTCAGGGAAGGGAAGGGAAGTTCAGGGAAGTTCAGGGAAGTTCAGGGAAGTTCAGGGAAGGGAAGTTCAGGGAAGGGAAGGGAAGTTCAGGGAAGTTCAGGGAAGTTCAGGGAAGTTCAGGGAAGTTCAGGGAAGTTCAGGGAAGGGAAGGGAAGTTCAGGGAAGGGAAGGGAAGGGAAGTTCAGGGAAGGGAAGGGAAGTTCAGGGAAGTTCAGGGAAGGGAAGTTCAGGGAAGGGAAGTTCAGGGAAGGGAAGTTCAGGGAAGTTCAGGGAAGTTCAGGGAAGTTCAGGGAAGTTCAGGGAAGTTCAGGGAAGTTCAGGGAAGTTCAGGGAAGGGAAGGGAAGGGAAGGGAAGGGAAGGGAAGGGAAGGGAAGGGAAGGGAAGGGAAGGGAAGGGAAGGGAAGGGAAGGGAAGGGAAGGGAAGGGAAGGGAAGGGAAGGGAAGGGAAGGGAAGGGAAGGGAAGGGAAGGGAAGGGAAGGGAAGGGAAGGGAAGGGAAGGGAAGGGAAGGGAAGGGAAGGGAAGGGAAGGGAAGGGAAGGGAAGGGAAGGGAAGGGAAGGGAAGTTCAGGGAAGGGAAGGGAAGGGAAGGGAAGGGAAGGGAAGGGAAGGGAAGGGAAGGGAAGGGAAGGGAAGGGAAGGGAAGGGAAGGGAAGGGAAGGGAAGGGAAGGGAAGGGAAGGGAAGGGAAGGGAAGGGAAGGGAAGGGAAGGGAAGGGAAGGGAAGGGAAGGGAAGGGAAGGGAAGGGAAGGGAAGGGAAGGGAAGGGAAGGGAAGGGAAGGGAAGGGAAGGGCTGAAATTCTAAAATGTGTCTTTATCCATAAAATAACAGAAAAAAATAAAATAAAAACTGAATTTTACTAGAGAAAAACTTGCCCACAGCGTTCAGATGAAGGCCAAACATTGAATTTAACAAGTAGTAACAGCGGAACTAATTAGATAAAGCATCAAATATCATCACCACCTCTATCAATTATCTTTGATTTCTTCTATTTTCTTTTTCTCTTACCTGAGAGAAAGAGATTCGTGAAAGGGCTACTGAAACTGATACAGAAAAACTTTATATAAAAAGTAATCCTTATAGCCTTTTCTCTTCCTTTTTTTAATATGATATTGTAGTCTTAAATTTATCAACTAATTAGGCTCCCCAAACTTTCAAAATTTTACTAAATTAATAGCAATATATAAGTTTATGCATCCTTTATGGTTTAGAAACATGGTTTAACCTTTCTTAAGAGTCTGAAATTAATATCCTTGAGAACATGAAGATCTGATTTGTTCACTGAACACAGAAGGCTTAGTGCAGTCTCTTGTGAGAATCAACTGCAGGCAAACATTTATCAGCGTGAAGAGCACCAGCAGTCCCTGATGATATTCATGTGTTTAATACTCATAATCAATCACATTTACCAAAGAGTGATATTTTTTAATTTTGTTTGCCTTAACTTCATATTGTCATTTTGTATTTGCTTGCCCCAGCCTTCCATGCTTTTCAATCAGATTCTGATTTATTAGCTGACTTGCTATTCCTATTACTGCCTCATCCTTTCCTCTTTCAATTCAAAAAACTGTAAACATGGTCCATTACCATAAGAAAATTTGTCTTGATTTCTGATAAAATTAAAATATATAGTAGCTTGTGTAAAATAGCAGACATAACTAAAACTATTAAATTATGGCTCAAAATATCTAAAACCTTTGAAAAAATCTGTTTAACTAGTACCTAATTAGGGAAATTCCTTTGTTATAAGTAGATTGAAATTAAATACAGACATCTTGTTTACATTTTGGAGAATGACATTTGTATTGTCAATTATATAGTTATCTGATGAAAAATTATCTGGTAAAAGTAACATATCCTCTGGTGTAAACAGCACACCTTCAAAACATGAAGAACTGCTGAGACTGTCTTACTTGCAGATTTGAATTTCATGTGGCTCTAACTTCTCGAGGATTTACAATTCATTATTTAAACTGAATCTTTCAACCTTGGACTAATTAACTTGTATTCCAAACTGGAATATTTTCCCTCTCAAATCTTTTTAAAAGTTGAATGATTCCATCTTCCTTATCCTCAGATAAATATTAAAAGTATGAGTCCATGAAATATTTCATAACTTGTGAACAATTTAGTGGGGGCACAGCTGCTGTTATTATACATACAATTTCTGTTCTCTATTTGCACAGAAAAATTAGGCACCTCTTGTTCCAAGGCAAAGCAAGGTCTGAACATAAGACACAGCAACGTTTGTCTATCAGATAACTATCTTTAATCGTGTCAGGGCAAAAAAAAATCCTTCCATGAAAGTGCCTGATCCTTAACAACCTTACCAACCATAAAGCTCAAAAAAGAAGTGGAAATCATGTCAGCAATCATGTTTCTCTTGGAGTCAATTAAAAATTTCCAACTAGATCTGGTAGGTTCTGAATATCATCTGCTGTCTTTCAGTATGCAAAGATGGGCATTGATGTACAGCCCACGGAGTGCTCATTTCCCCAGTGTCCAATGAATGCTGGTACATGCTTCCTCAAGTTCGTTTAAGTTCTTAGGGACTGAACACTTTCAGATTTTCTGCCCAGCCTACCACAGGACTGATTATTGGCTCAGATACTTACCTGTCATACAGTAGCATAGTAAGAAAGCCTCTTCTGCTTTATGTTTCAGTGTCACACAGTTAAGGAAAACATGATGCAAGTCTAGTGGTTTTTCAGAATGTATCCATGAAATAAATAGTACAAGATGGTAAGTCACACATTACCCTCATTCATCTAAGAAGCATACCCATGTCATCCGAATGGGAGGTGTCTTTCCTCCCTTTCTCCCACCTATAGACTTGTCATGAACTCCCCTTGGAATTCCTAGTAAAACTGTTTGCAGAAGTCCAGGGTTGAGACCTGTCTATTTAAGCAGGCAAAATCTCTAAAACACCCTTGAAACTGAGGTATCAGAAACAAGTGATATGCTGATCCAGGAGCTTGCTGACTATAATTCATCAGATTGTACTAGTGTGCTATTTTTCTCAAGCAAACCAAATTTACATTTCACAACTGTATTAGATATGTGAACAGAGTTAACAAGAAATAAAATCTATGGTTATTTAAGGGATCCCAAAGTCTTTGCTTTAATTTTACACGGTTGGTATTTAAAGTGCAACTAAGAGAACCAGAACTGATTTTAGAAGTGATTCTTCACTGTAAGAGCTGAAGGAAGTGGCAAATCACACTCAGAAACCTTGATGTAAGCTGTAACCTTACATAATGCCACAGTAAATCTTAGTTCTAAACATCCAGCCAAAGTTACAGCAAAGTGCAATGCAGCTGTTCTGCAGGCCATATATCATGCCTTTTTTACTATTTTTATTAGAGTTATTTTCTTTATCTTTTAAAATTGAAACTGAGGGATCTTATTTTCCAAATTAGATGGATTCTCCATGATCTTATGTTCAGTACTTATTTTCTTTGTCTGATCCTCTCTTAAATTTTCTACTCTATTTAGCTGTACCATCCTAATCTCTTCTCCTTCTGGCAATTTTCTCTTCTGTTCTTGATATACTAAAATATCTGTTAACTGTGTTATTTTCTCAGGTACTGGGTTGACCCTGGCTGGACGTCATGTGCTTACAAAAGTGGCTCTATCATTCCCTCTCTTCAGCTGGATAAGCAAGAGAAAATGTGATAAAACCTTGTGGGTTGAGAAGAGGATGAGGACGGATCACTCACCAATTACCATCATGGATGAAATGGACTCAGCTTGGGGGAATTAACTGAATTTATTATCAATAAATAAGAGAAGGATAATGAGAAATAAAAGCAAATCTTAAAAATACCTTCCTCCTAGCTTTCCCTTTTTATTCCCACTTTTCAACTTTATTCCCAATTCTAAAACTCCTTCTGCTAACACTGCCAAAGAATGGGTAATGCAGGTTATGGTCAACTCACCACACATTATTTATATTGTATTTTCCTTCTCAGAGGGAGGATTGTTTCCCCTACTCCAGTCTGAGGTTCTTTCCATGGGAGATAGTCCACCTAAAACTCCTAAAAAATGAGTCCTTCTCTTTCCCACTTCTTGGGTCCTCCACATGCTGCATGTGGATCTCTGCTCCACAATGGATTCTATGGGCCGTGGGGGCACAGCTGCCTCACCATGGTCTGAACCACAGCCTGAAGTGACATCTCAGCTACAGCAGTTTCTCTATCCCCTTTGACCCTAACCTTGGTGTCAGCAGAGAAATTTGTCTCACATATTCTCACTCATTTTTTTCTCTGCTACAGTAACTTTTTTCCTTTCTTGAATGCATTTTCCCAGAGACATTTGATAAGGGCTCAGCCTTGGCAAGGGGTGGGTTAGTCTTGGAGCTGGGTGGCACTGGCTCTGTTGGACATGGAGGAAGCTTCTGTGGCAGATTTTCAAAGAAGATACCCGTGTAGCCCTCCTCCATACCATAACCTTGCCATGCAAACCCAGCACATCTCATTACTGTACTTTTCCCTCTACACTCATGGTTGCTGCCTGTGCAAATTTTTGTTCCCACAGTTCATGATTTCTACCCCAAAAGTCAAGTAAAAGAAAGGATCTATGCCTCTTTCTTCCTCTTGGTGCATGTTACAGTACTGTGAAGGGACAACAAGGCACAAAAAGGAGTAGTGTGCATGCTTTTCTATTTCAATTCTATGTTATATTCACCTTGATCTCATAAAGTGGTCAATTCCCATAGAACTTGGAGGGGCGGGGATGAGGAAAGTATATTTTAGATTTTTTTTTTTACGATATGATCATTCTAGTCTGATTTGATTGGCAATGAAATGAATTAGTTTCCCCAAATCCATCTGGACTTGTATAGCACATGTGACAGTCCCCTGCATGACATCCTTGTCTCTAAACTGGAGATACATGGATGTGATGGATGAATCACTAAGTGGGTGATGGTCCCACTCAAAGAGTTGTGATAAACAGCTTGATGTGCATGTGGAGTCCAGTTATGGACTGAAAATAAATACCACTTAGTTATGAGTGGCTTTCCTCAGGGATAAGTATTGGGACTGTACTGGTTGCCATCCTTGTAGACAATATGAATAGTGAGATCATGTGCACCTTCTGCAAGATTGCCAACAACACCACGCTGTGTAGTTGACGTGCTGGAGGGAAGGGATGCCATCCAGAGACACCTTGACAGGACTGAGAAGTGGGCCCATGTGAATGTCATGAAATTCAGCAAGGCCAGGGCAATCACAGGCACAAATACTGGATGGGTGGAGAAAGGATTGAGAGCAGCCCTGAACAGAAGGACTTGGGAATGTTGGTTGATGAAAAAAACTCAACATGACCCAGTCATATGCACTCACGGCTCAGACAGCCAACTGTATGCTGGGCTGAATCCACAGCAGTGTGACCAGAAGGATGAAGGAGGGCATTCTGCGCTTCTACTTGGCTCTTGAGATAGCCCACCTGGAGTGCTGTGTCCAGATCAGTGAAGCCCCAACAGGAGGACATGGACCTACTGGAATGAGTCCACAGGAGGCCATAAAGATGATCAGAGGGCTAGAGTACCACTTTTATGAAAGCAGGCTGAGAGAATTTGGGATGTTCAGCCTGGCAAACAGAAGATTCTGGCAAGACCTTACAGTAACCTTACAGTACTCAGAGAAGGCCTACAAGTGTCCTTGTTTAATCCCACCCAGCAACCAAGTACCACCACACATCTGCTCACTCATTTCCTCACCACTGCGATGGGAGAGAAAATTAGGAAGAGTAAGAGCCAAAAATTCATGGATTGAGACACGGATGGTGTAAAAGGTAAAGCAAAAGTTATGTATGCAAACACAGCAAAACAAGGAATTCTTTCACTACTTCCCATAGGCAGGCAGGTGTTCAGCCATCCCCAAAAGAACAGGGTGCCATCACATGCAGCAGTCACTTTGGGGAAAAAACTCTATCATTCCAAACATTCCCCTTTCATCCTTGTTCCTCTCAGTTTATGTACTGAGTATGATGTCATATGGTCTGGAATATCCCATTGGTCATTTGGAGTTACCTTTCCTGACTGTGTCTCCTCCCAGTTTCCCATACATTCCCAGCCGCCTCATCAGAATGGCAGTATGAAAAGCAGAAAAGGCCTTGTGTCTGTGTAAGCCCTGCTCAGCAATAACAGAGACAACAATGTTGTGTTCAGCATGAATCCAAAACACAGCCTCCACTGGGAGGAAAACACACCATACCACATGAAAAAACAGCCCAAGAAGGCTGGAGGTGGACATTGAGCAAGGGAATGCAGTGACAGGGCAAGAGCAATTGGCTTTGCACTGAAGGAAAATAGATTTAGTTTAAATATTAGGAAGAAATTCTTTACTGTGAGGTGGTGAAGCACTGGAACAGGTTGCCCAAAGAAGCTGTGAATGCCCCATCCAGTGTTCAAAGCCAGGCTGGAACATTGTTGTTTTTGAGCAAGGTGTCAGCCATAAAGGTGTTCCTGTCCGTGGCAGGGATGTTGAAACTAAGTTACCTTTGATATCCCCTCCAACCCAAAGCAATTAATGATTCTCTGAAATTTGTTTTTCACATGACAGTATTTCCTGAGTGATCTCTCTATTCTTTTGTCAACACATGCACCTTTATTTTCAGATTTTTTCCCTTGTTCTTTTAAGGAAGCGGAATGATAGACTAACTTGACAGGTATCTGGCAGCCAAAGAAGGTGAACCCGCCCACTTGTATTTGAAAATTGCTGCCAACTATGACTATAACTTTGTGTCCGATTTCTACACCTGAAAATACACCAAATTGCTGTGAAAATAATATGTGTGTTATGTGATGCACATGGAACTAATGAATTTTGTAAGATACCATACATGTAACCTAAAATCCAGTCAAGGAACCCTTATGATACACTCAATTAATATGAACAGTTCACCATTGAACAGCCAAGTTAGGGTACATTCACAGTTTACTCAGAAGAGAAAATAAAACCCATTTGTTCACAAACAGCTCTGACTCAGATAAACTAAAAAGCAAGTCCCTTTGTTCATTGCACTTGTCATTAGAACTAGATTTTCATTCTTAAAAGCACATTGCTATTATACATACTTTTTAAAAATACTAAAGCTGTGGATTGTAATGCAGATACAGAAAATTCAATGGAAGGCTGAAACAAGGAGGACAGGGAAATTTGGCTGCACATTAATTAACCTAGGTATGATTGCAACCAAGCTACTATACCGATTCTGGTATTGTCCACTGACCTTTCTGTAGCTGAGAGGATCGCCTCTGATGGAGTTTCCATAATTCCTTAAGCATTCAATATTTTCTGTCAACAGGCAAAAGGTGAACTATTGCTTTGAACTCATGTAAAAATGCCTGTATCTCTATCAACTTCATTTAGTATATCAATTTTTTTGTAGCATTGGAGATCTTGTCTCACTACTAAAAATTTAAACATCACCTGATGTTTCAATTTTTTAGTAATCTGAAAGCCATTTATTTCCTTTATCCTGTCAAATTAATTTCATACTGGCAACATGAGTTTAGGGACTTTATATCAGTGCTGTTGATTGACTGCACCTTTAGAAGCACCTTTGTAATTCTGATGTCTCTGGATGAGATATGTCCTCTGGATTTGAAAGAAAGCTTTTAATCATATAGAATGAAGCTACTCTGTTTCAAGCCTCTTGGGGTTAGCTTGATAATAGATTTTCTCCCATAGCAGTGCTCATTATCTGTAGTCAAAACCAACAGTTTGATTATCCCCTTCCTTTCAATTAGGCCTTTGCACCCATGGGGCCCAGGCATGTTGCTGTATTGATATAAGTTAACTTTCAAGCTAGTTTTGCAAGGTGTCACAAGGATGGATTGAACAGTAGAGCTTCAGTCTTACCCTGCTGCACATTCATTCAGGCACTGAGAAGGATCAAAGATAACCACAAAATAACCCCTTAGTTAAGACCTAAGAAACACATGGCAAGATTCGGAGGCCAATTCTGTGTCAAGAGGCATGCCTAGTTTATATTGATCTACTACTCTCATGAAAATACTGTAGAACAATGGGAAAGCAATGTACTGAGATTATTTTGTGACTCTTGACATGAAAACTCTGTTAGATTACCAGTATCTCAAAAAAAAACTTTTGTCAGCACAAAACCTTTCCTGTACCACCTCCAATAAAAATGTGTGCATTTTTTCCCTTCTAATCTTCTGTTTATGACCTTGTTTAAACAAAGGAGAGAACAAATATCTCTAAGTGTGGCACTTGCATGCAACCTAACTTTTAAATTATTCCTTATCGTTACTACAATAGTAAAACCTGAAATATTTGGCATTGCCTTTATGGGATTTGAAAACCCAGTACCACGTAGTTCTAAAGTTTACACAGTGAATATCCCCCCCACCCCAAAAAAAAAAAAAATCACTTTAAAGCCAAAACTTCGTTCAGAAGTATAAGGTTTATTACATATTGATATATGCAAATGGTATATAACCAGTGTCATTTTGAATCTAAGTATTAACATTATCATGGCAAAAGTTTGGAATGAGTGAACAAAGCCAATAATTTCTAAATATCTTCTGTTAAAGAGTGCATTTGGGTTGAAAAATATTCAAGAAAAAATAAAACTTTTGAATTGCTAATTCTGTGCCTGAAAAAACACATAATCTGAAAAAAATACTGAGCACATTATGTGTGGCAGTAAGTGTGAAGAGAAGATTCATGGAAATAAAAATTTTCAGGTGGAGAAGTGAGAAATATTGCTTTCTGGTAGAGGAATACAAAGATTTTGATAGCCTGCATCAGAGGAATGAAAGACCTGTAAGGGGGCATGAATTGAAGAAATTATTCTTGTTGATTGTGAGCCACTCAGGAGGAGGAGGTGGAGCTTCCTTTGTTCCAGAGTGACTGATTGTAAGAGGCCTTTGGGGAGCGTGGAGACCCGGAGTGCAGAGAAGAGGAGTGGGCAAACAGAGTCACAGCAGTTTGTGCAGCAGTTTGTGCAGGCAGGGAAAGCAGGCAAGGTTGCAGGTTCTTGCTAGTCAGGTGAGGTGTTTTTATTGGTTGCTTGATTTCAGGCTTTCTCCTAGTTATGGTTTTAACGTGGTCAAAATCTGTGGTTGGTATGAGTGTAGAGATCAATAAGATCTCTACGTTGGACTTCCAGAGGGTAGACTTTGGCCTATTTAAGAGACTTATTCAGAGAGTCCCTTGGGAAACAGCCCTTGAAAGCAAAGGAGTCCAGGAGAGATGGGTGTGCTTCAAAGCAGAGATCCTGAGAACGCAAGAACAGACTGTCCTTGTGTGCTGAAAGATGAGTCGACGAGGTAAACCTCCAGTCTGGATGAGCGATGGGGTTTTGAAAGAACTTAGAAATTAAAAAAAAAAAAAAAAAAAAAGGGTATATTATCTTTTTAAGGACGGGCAGATTTCTCAGGAAGTATTTAAGGGAGCTGCTAGGGCATGTAGAAAAAGAAATAAGGGAAGACAAAGCTCAGTTTGAACTTAACTTGGCAACTTCTGCTAAAAATAGTAAAGTTTTTACAAATATATTAATAGTGAAATGAAGGGTATAACCGAACTCTGTGCCTTATTGGAGGAGGCAGGTAACCTAGTAACTAAAGATGAGGAAAGGGCAGAAAGGCTTAATGCCTTCTTTGCCTCAGTCTTTAGTGATAAGGCAGCTTGTCCTCAAGACAACCAACCTCAGGGGTTGGTAGGTGGTGCCAGGGAGCAGAATGGTTCTCTTGTTATCCAAGAAAAGGCAATCAGACAACTGCTGGGACACTTGGATATTTATAAATCAATGGAACAAGATGGGATCCACCCTACGGTGATGAGGGAGCTGGCAGAAGAACTTGCAAAGCTGCTCTCCATCATTTATCAAGAGTTGTGGCTCACTGGTGAGGTTCCAGATGATTGGAAATTGGCCAATGTGACACCCATTTATAAAAAAGGTATGAAGGAGGATCCTGGTAATTACAGGCCAGTTAGCCTGACCTCAGTACCAGGTAAGACAATGGAACAGTGTAGTTTCCACCCCTCACGCAGCCCCCGAAGAATCCGACTAGCTCAGAGATAAGGGGCTGTGAGGGGAGGAATATCAGGAGAGGGGTATAGGTATTCAAAAGAGGCTCTCACCCCAGGAGAAGTTGGTACAACTCTCTTTATTCTGTGATGTCCATGTGGAGAGTGGGGCAAAAGAGAGAACAGGAAATGTCAGGGGTCTATATAGGTTTTGGACAGGGTGGGCTTTCCTGGCTCTCCACCAACCCTGTTGGGGCAGGAAGGAGGATCCAGGGGTTATCTTAATCAGAGTCACAGGGTCTCGGGGGAAGGGGGGCACAGGGTGCCCATGAGCTCACTGTAACAGAACAGTTCATACTGAGTGCTATCACACAATACTTACAAGATGGCCAGAGTATCAGACCCAGCCAGCAGGGGTTTACGAAGGGTAGGTCATGTCTGACCAACCCGGTCTCATTCTATGACCAGGTAACTCATCTGGTGGATGCAGGAAAGGCTGTGTATGTTGTCAACTTAGACTTCAGCAAGGCCTTTGACACTGTCTCCCGCAGCACACTCCTGGAAAAGCTGCAGCCCACGGCTGGGACAGGAGCACTCTGTGCAGATTTGCAGAAGACACTGAGCTGGGAGCTTGTGTTGATCTATTGGAAGGAAGGAGGGCTCTGCAGAGAGACTTAGATCAGTTGGATGGATGGGCAGAGTCCAACAGCATGAAGTTTAATATGTCTAAGTGCTGAGTTCTACATGTTGGCCACAAAAATCCCCTACAACATTACAAGCTGGGGACAGTGTGGTTGGACAGTGTTCAGGCAGAAAGGGACCTGGGGGTGCTGGTCGACAGCTGGTTGAATATGAGCCAGCAATGTGCCTTGGGGGCCAAGAAGGCCAATGGCATCCTGGCCTGCATTAGGAATTGTGTGATCAACAGGAGCAGCAAGGTCATTCTTCCCCTGAACTCGGCACTGGTGAGGCTGCGCCTTGAGTGCTGTGTCCAGTTCTGGGCCCCTCAGTTTAGGAAGGACATTGAGATACTTGAGCACATCCAGAGGAGGCAATGAGGCTAGTGAGGGGCTTGGAACACAAACTCTGTGAGGAACGTTTGAAGGAGCTGGTGGTGTTTAGCCTGGAGAAGAGAAGGCTTAGGGGTGACCTTATTGCTCTCTACAACTTCCTGAAGGGAGGCTGTAGACAGGTGGGGGTCAGTCTCTTCCACCAGGCAGCAACTGACAGAACAAGAGGACACAGTCTCAAGCTACGTCAGGGAAGGTTTAGGTTGGATATTAGGAAAAAAATTTTCACCGAAAAAATAATAAATTACTGGAATTGTCTTCCTAAAGAGGTGGTAGAATCATCATCTCTGGACGTGTTTAAAAAAAAGACTGGACATGGCACTTGGTGCTATAGTCTAGTTGAGGTGTTAGGGCATAGGTTGGACTTGATGATCTTAGAGGTATCTTCCAAACTCATTTTTCTGTGATTCTGTGATTCTAGGTAAGGCAGCAGGTTTGCTGATGGCAGGCACATAGTCATAAAATCATAGAGTGGTTTGGGTTGGAAAGAATTCAAAGAACATCTAATTCCCACCCTCTGCCTTTCACTAGGGAGACACCTTTCACTAGACCAGATTGCTCAGAACCCCATCCAGCTTGGCCTTGAACATTTTCAGGGACTGAGCCTCCACAGTTTCTCTGGTCAGCCTAAGGAAGCTTCTCACCACCCTCCCAACAAATAATTTTTCCCTAATATCTGATTTAAACATAGCCTCTTTTAGTTTGAAGCCATTCCCTCCTTGTTTGTCACTACATGCCCTTGTAGATAGTCTTTTCACCTTTCTTGTAGTCTCCATTTGGGCACTGCAAGGCGACAATTAGGTCACCTTGAAGTCTTTTCTTTTCCAATCAGGTGTATCTCACAATTCTTTTTTCACGGAGGAGGAGAGCCTGTAAAGAGTTATAACTCTAAGTGCTCTGCTCTGCACTGGGCACAGAGCGGAGATGAGGCGAGGTGAGAGAGAACCATCACGGGGGTTCATGGGGGTCTTTCTGTATCCTAGGAGGAAAAGCTTAACAGAAAATTAATTATTTATAACTGCTTTAATAAGATCAACTAAGAAGAGGAATAAAAGTTCTGGGCACTGCACATTCATGCATCGTCAGGCAGAGTGCCAGTGTATTTTCTCATGGTATGCTATGCAGAGCAGGTCCTGTCTTCCATGCAGAGAAACTCTCTCTTTCATTCTTTTGAGGTCATGTGTAATTTCTTTACAATAAGTCAACTTTATTCCTAAAGATTTTCTCAGAAGAACTCTTTAACATATTGTTGACGAGAGCAAGATCATGCTGCCTCAAGGAGTCATGTCAGTGACAAGCAAGAGATGTCTGCAGGATTCTCCAGTACCAGGTGTGTGTTTAATCTGTCCCATGGATAAGGGATACATGTGACACAACACAGCACAGAACAGAACAGCGCAGGACAGGAAAAGATCTTACTCTGAATGAGGACAGAAATCCTCTCTTTACTCTCCATAGATGTCAAGATTGAAATAAGGAAGTACATGCTCATACAAATAACAGCTAAGGAAATTACACGAGAGTATACACCTCACCCTGTTATGGGAGGGAAATTGGATGGAAAGAGTTAAGTTGTTAAGTAGGGATAAGATCAGAATGAATGAGAGAATTCAATTTTAAAAAGGTAAATTCTTCCTGTGATTACCATCCTACACAGATAGGAACATAGATCAACAAAACACATGTAAACTTTGCCACATCTGCATTCTCATCAAAAGGACCTGTATCTTCAATAACTTTATTAGAGGAATCATTAAATCTGCATGAAAAATGCCAATGTCAGTTTGACAAAGTTTAAGGCTTTCTTCTTGGATGGATGGAAAAGCCCCAAGAAATGGTTGAAAAGTGCAGATTAAATCTGTATTTATGCGTACTAGCATTTGTGAACAGTTGATTTATTGCTCAGGAAAAAATATATCAACCGATACAGTTTGCTTCATTATGTGTGTAATAAAGAAGTTAATGTTTTTTCTCTCCCTTTTGTAGCTATAGTAAATGAAGATTTGCACTCTGAGTAAGGCTTTCTCTTGTGGAAGCAGCTGAAGCCTAGACCCAATCCCTGAGCCCCTAACCTTGTTAAATGCAGTTTCAGTCCTGGGAACCTAATGTACTTGCTTCCCAAGAAGGAGTCTCTTTGCCTGCTCCATTCAGTCCTAATACTGAAGGTCTAAGCACATCTATTATGCCATTCAGTTTCACAGGTTGTTTTTGGGTAGAGGAGTACCTAAAAAGAAGCAGGGGGGTTCAATGGGAGGGAGACAGGGGAGGACAAGAAGAAAGCAAGGGAAAAAACCCACAGGCTTCAGCTACTGAGAGCTGGGCTGATGACTGAACTACTATGTGAGATTATATCCAAACCACCAAGTGTGTTATTGTAACAAGGCAAAATGGCAATGGTCCCAATTTGGTATTCTTCTCCAAGCAAGAGAGAACCAATCACTTTGTCAAAATCATAGGTACTGGATATTGAAAGCTTCACAAGGCATTAGCTAAACCAAACAAATTATAGTATGAAAAGAAAGAAAGGGGCAGGTGGGAAGAGAAGCATTTTTTAACAATGTTGTAGTTTCACTTATATTTTAGGCTGCCAAAAACCCTTCTCAGACTTCTTTTTCCCAATATAACACAAATATCACATGCCATATTATGCTTTTGTGTAGCCTAGATTAAGACTGTTATCATGGCCTAATAGAACTCAAAATGAGAGGAGGGGAGGGAAGGGGAAAGAAACTCATTATTTTTAGATGGCTTTGCTTTTCCCATAGGGTTCCTATAGATCCTACTTAGCAGCAACTCATTCCAACACTGATTAAGTGGGAAATACACAGAATCTCAAAAGGTCAAACCTATAATCAGCTGCCCTAAGGGGTTGACATGGAAAACTTCTCAATACAAGTTCAATTTATGGCAACATTATAACATCTAGTCAGTGATAACAGTAAGGAAAAGAGAGGAGACTCCTGGCAGGGCTTCTTAGAATGCCTCAGCATTACAGTATTTTGTTATGTCCAGGTTCTGGGGGGGATACCCATTATTGTTTTCACTCAGTTTTTGGATGTTGAAAATTTTCTTTCCAGCTGCTAAGGGGAATGCATTTATAATAACCTAAATATGCATGAGACATACACACTGCTTACTGCTGAGAAAATCATTCCCAAACTGATCTAGAGAGCAAGCACGAAAAACTTGGAAAGAGACAGGAAAGAAGAGAAGGAAAAAGAGAAACAAATTACTTAATAAACCCCTTTCATTTGCATGAAACCAAGTTTTTTGATACTGATTATTTTCATGTGTGTGTATTATAACAATTTTAAACACCCTGGCTTTTTCGAAATGGTCTCTGTTCAGCTACTATTTCACCTCTTGTGAATCGTTAATATACCCCTGCAAAGCAGGGCCTCATTCAGCTACTCTGAAGGCAAGGGAGACACTCATTCATTTCAACAGGATCTGAAAGCCTCAAATGAACATGCAGCTTAAACCACAGGAAATCTGGCAGCAGGAGGGTTTTTTTGTTTTGCTTGAGTTACACTGTATGCATTACCTTCCAGGACTGGCTCTAGGCACAAGGTAAGTGGGAAGTTATTTACAGCTGAAAAATTTAGGGTGAGGAAAATAGCTGTTGCCCTACTACTTACATTTCCTGTGCCAGAGCTGTGGAAAAACTGGACTGACTACTGTCATGAGTGTTAGAGTGGTGCATCCTCAGCAAAGATGCCATCACACTTTTTCATATTTCTCTTCCTCCTCAGACAAAGGCAAAAACTGCTTGCACTGCTCTCCAATGTTCTTTCTCTCATTTTCCCTCAGCTCTTTTTTGTTTTCTCACTTCTTCTTCTTTCTATGCCAGAAGCAGCCAGGTCTCTTTCCTCTCTCATTGGAATAAAAAAGGCGGTTTCTTTTTACAGTAAAGGTGCCTTGAACTAGCCATACTTCACTTACTTTAGCTAAGCAGTGCTGAATTGTAGAGTTTCAAGCACTCTCCAGTATAAGTTTCAAAGCTGCGGCACAGCTGCATTTTTTATCATTATGGGAATGCTCTGAATGCTCCCGGCATGTCTGCACAAAGTCTCTTGGATACCAAGAGCCTTTTCAAAATAGGCCTTTGCCAGGTCCTAAGTGAACCTGGGCTACTTTTGTCAGCTGAAGTTGTATGGGAATAGAGCCTTCCCAGATGACAAATCTTAAATATTTCCAAATTCACTATATAGGTATAAGGATGCTATTTTGTGTAATATACATGTGGTCTGATTATTTTTCTGTGTAATGGAACTGTCAGGCTGGCTCATCTATTCTACAATATGTACTTTAGAAACATATAAAATTAAGAGCAAAGCCCCAGAAAAAAAGTAATTTAAATTGCCAAGATGGAGGGGACAGCACAAATACATCTTCTCTTTCAAAATAAGTAACTCAGATCAAGGTTCAAAAGGAGAAATCATAAAGCTAGCCTTTAGAATAAACAAGTGTCACATAATTTTGAACAGAAGGTGAATTACTAGAGGGATGTATCTGACACACTACCCTTACTGTGTATCCTGTATAGTTCAAAGAATTAAAAAAAAAATCCCCAGAAGTACAAAGAAAAAAAAAAACCGCTACCAAAAAGTACTGCTACTTCTCAAAACTACAAAAAAGTCCCCCAAAGCAAAACCCCAAGCAAAAGACCCCAAGTTTTTTAATGTTTTTCTATTCTCCAAATGAATTTGTTTTCAAGGCTAGATTCTTGGGAATTAAATGGAAATAAATCTACTTACAATCAAGCAATAGGATTTGGAACTTGTAGGTACATGAAAATAGATACATGAAATAAATTTCATATTTCATATTTCATATACAGGTTAGAACACTTACATGTGAAAACAGCTATTTTGGTTATTGCATTTCAAACAGGGTGAAATTATGCTTTTAATTTTTCTTACAGCAAGCATCACCCTTATGCCCATCTATTCTGTGAAGAAAGAGAAGGAAAATATTGCAAGATTTAGCACATTAATGTGTCATAGTCTGAAAGTTAGTCTTTTAGGTGAAGGTATGACAGGACAAACTTTGTACCACAGTAACATTGTTCCAAAATTCTACTGCAGTACACATCAAGACTATTTTCAAGCTTTGAAAAGTTAGTAGTGATTTTCAAGATTGTCAGTATGATCCATGTGAGAACAGGAGTGAGTGACCATTGACAGGACAGAGGAAAACCTTTTTCTTTTGCAATGATATGGACTTGAAACAATCAGGAAAATATAAGGCAACACAGTTTAAAGAAAACCAAAACCCTAGGAAAATGCTTTCTGGGAATTTTAAATTTAATCTCAGTCTTACTGGTCTGCTTTAGAATAACTCTGAGCTTCTAGGCCTTGGATGACAGGGAATAACTCCTTTTAATAAATTAATAATTTCTCTACTTATAGAAAATGAGCCAACTTCAACCACTGCATAAGTGGTTGACTTTCAGTGCCAGGAATGAACTATTTACTGTTCAGTGGGTCAGTGTAATGATTAAGTATCCAGTGCCAAGTATGAATTAACTTGCTGCTCTGGGATCCAGAACAGATCTCAGCTAAAATGAAAACATTTTGCTACAAAATTGCTGATTCATTGAATTGGAAAAAAAAAAATTAGTTACACCTAATAGCAGTTTTGACCAGAAATAAAATTTTACAAATTTAGATAGAAGTTCCAGTAACTTTGATTAAGAAAAAGTCCAGTAGTTAAAGCATTTACTTAAATATCAATGATTCAGTCATATTTAGCTTTGCCTTAGTGCTTTAAGCACTTAAATATAAACTGGGAGTGACACTGAATTCAGCAGATAAAGACTGTTCACTACACATGGCCTTTTTCTCATAAGTTTTGTTTTGTTTTGTTTTGTTTTTTGTTTGTTTGTTTGTGGTTTTTTTTGGTTGTTTTTTTTTTTTTTTCCCTGGCTGGGCTTAATATATAGTTTTAATTTCCTTAACCTAAACTTTACTGAGAAGTAAACCCAGGCAACAGCTGTTAATTTTTTAAAGAAAAGTGGATTAAGATATTTGTTTCCCTCTCTGCCCCACCTAACACCAAAAAGTCCATTATGACTGACATAAATAATATCAATGGAGGTAACAAGCCATTCTAAGGCTGTGTATCTTGCTCTTCTTCTGTGAATCATTATTTTCCTTGGAATCTAAGATAATGATGAAGGTTGAGGCTATGAGGGTCTTCATTAACATAATAGAACAGGTATATTTTTGACATGCTTCTAAGAGATGAAAGCATATTTTTCTGGTCACTCTTAACAGGGGAAATGTACATACATTTCATTTGAAATGTCAAGCATACTGATGTATAGTATAAATTGGAAGCAAGATAGAGAAAACTAAAAATCAGATAAAACCCCAGCAATCCTAGCAGAATGGAAAGATTACACAGGCTGCCTACTACACAAAGGTGTGTGCACTTGTTACTAAGCTCACAGGATTTTTTTTTATGGGGTCCTATGATATACCACTCATATTACTTACATCAGGGTAATGGCTGTTTTCTGACTTGGCACCTGACTTCCTCATTTCACAAACCACTTACAATGCAGTTCACATGAGGCTGTCTTATATCAGATTTAAACTCAAGCTAGTGCAGTCTACTCATTTATGAAGTGCTGTTCTGTCCCTGACAGTCATTGACCTATGAGTGACATTGATGGATGATTGAATCCAAATGAAGCTTAAGAATTTTTTTTGACCTATAATACCTTGTTTTGCTCTATTTGAATTCATGCTTCTGGGTATTTTGGAGCAAGGAAGGAAAAAAGTGAAATAGGGAGGAGGGGAGGGGAAGGGAGGGGAGGGGAGGGGAGGGGAGGGGAGGGGAGGGGAGGGGAGGGGAGGGGAGGGGAGGGGAGGGGAGGGGAGGGGAGGGGAGGGGAGGGGAGGGGAGGGGAGGGGAGGGGAGGGGAGGGGAGGGGAGGGGAGGGGAGGGGAGGGGAGGGGAGGGGAGGGGAGGGGAGGGAGGAAAACCCAGTATTATCACAATATTAGGTTCTGTTGTAGTATTTATAGTATATGGACTGTAGCTATCATTGAACTTTAGATTTGCACTGCTGACTGAATGATCATAGTAAAACATTAACATTTATGATCTGATAAAAAGCAGCGTCTCAGTGCATGAAAATGTAGACATGTGCTGCTTGAGTGATAAGGATGACTCCTCTAGTCACCCAATACAGCACAGACAGAGACTGGGCTCAGGTGAAGGATTCAATACGGAATCTAGAGCTGCCCCATTTTATGGGAGATTTCAGTCTGCTGAGAGAGTGCTGTAGCAACTGACTTCATTGAACTGATTTCAGCTGAAGCTACCACCCCAGTGTAGGTTATAGCTGTGCAGGTTAGAGAGGGAGATTTAACTCAGTCAGGGTAGGGAAAGGATTTGAAAAATAATTCAGGAAAGCAAAACAAACAAAGAAAACCCAGAGAGTTCTCCAAATATATATCTGAAACAATTCCTATGGGCAAAGGCACAGGTGTGTGAGATGACTCCAGAAAAACAATTGTAAATTCCCTCTGGCCTCAGTATAAATCCCCTTCATTCAGAGGTCAGTATTTAGTATTTGCAGCTAAGCAGCATTTTCCACTGGCTACTCAGTCTGCTTCTGTTTCTATGACAGTTTTTATCCTGATGATGAGAGAGCTCTGTCAGATGAGGTGTAAGTCACATTTACCTGTAAGTGCCCACACTAGCTTGTGATGCCTAATCTCTTTTATTGAACCTACTATCTGGTTTCTGGAGCCATTGATTTTCCTTGCTGTCAGTTTGTGGCCTTGACTCCTTAATGTTTATTTAGACTGTTCTCCATAAATTGCTTCTGGTGCTGAGGGCAAGAAAGGAGGCAGGGGGTCAGGGGTGCATGTATACCTGTCCATATATATAAATCACAGCTTTTGTTCTTCACTGTTGTTTGTGAACATGTTTGCTGAATGAAAAAAGGGGAAGTATTCTACTAAAACATGGAGAAGCCATTATTAATTGCCCTCTGAATTTTTATTGCAATTTAGGTTTTTAATTTTCTGTATCTTTGTAACACCTCTTGTTATCAGCTCAAAGATGTAATGTTTCTTTTTGTTAGGAGACACAGAGAGGGAGAGGAATTGTTTGTTTACAAGCACAGAGCTGTACTTTTCAAGTGGGAAACTGGTGTGTATATTTTGTTGGTGAATTTTGGGGATGGGGAGAATTGTATTTTCTTGCTTCTTTTTAATTTCAGTCTTTGTTGAGAATGGTAGGACTCAGAGGTAGCAACTGACTTCATTGAACTGATTTCAGCTGAAGCTACCACCCCAGTGTACAAAAAAGAAAACACTATCTTTTTGCTGTCAGCATCCCAAATCCCAGTTAAAGCAGGATCATAGCCACCATTGGGCAGGAATAGCAGTGTTGTTCCAGCAGTAGGACAAGTCTCCTTCTCCAGTAATGTCATTGGCAAAGCCAGCAAATGAGAAATGTTTAAAAGAGAAGGTATCTGTACTTGATACCAATAATTTGAGAACAGGTTCTGAAAATTGGAAAGGAAAAGCCCTAGAGTTTATTTAACAGTGAGCTGCTAGAATGCTATGGCCTTAAATCAATGGAAACTATTTTGCAACAGTGAAGACTTTTTCCTTCTGCAGCAGTAAACATCATAGTCTGTACAAGATGACAAGTGATTCTCCTGAGGCTAGGAGTACAGCAATCAATAGAGGTGCAGAGACTCTTCTCTCTGCTGATAGAGTAACACTGTGCACAGATGTGATGATGAGTATGAATCAAAAGAAGAAAGAGAAGTTGTTTCAAGATAGGTAAAGGAATACCTTATTGACCAGAATATCTGATTCAGGGTTTTATTTTTCCATTTGACCTCTTGATTTGTACCATTACTCAGTATCCTAAACTTAGGCTAGTTCAGTTGATTGTAAAAGGGAGCTGTAGCAACGCTGGCAGGATAAATATTTGGGCTAATATTCCACTTGCATCTGTCCTTCCATTTTTCTTTCATGCATTCTGCAAAATCAATTAAATATATGTTAAAAGTGAACAGCACTCAGAAGGAATTCTAAGATTCAACTCCAGGTTGCAATTCCAGTTGTTTTGAGCATTGATGGCTGGGATAATTTCTCTGAGTAGTTTCTAAGTACCCTGAAATTATCCTTTAACTGAAGCTAATTTACATGCAAGACCCTAAGGCATCTAGTCCAGAAATCTTCACTGTTGTTTGCATAGCTTCAAATATTAAAGCTTTGCATTTCATAATCTGTATTTTATTGGTAGATAATGTCCTCATTCTAGGCAATATACAGTCCCAGAGAAAGAAAAATGTTTCTATAGTGTGCCTCGTTGTCTCCTGAAAAGAAAGGCAGCCCAACTTTAAAATCAGCAGCACTGTAAGGAAGCAAAACACACTGAGATCAGGGAACATGCCAAGACTATCATGTGTTTCCATCAAAGGAAGAAATCAGTGAAGTTTTGAGTCAATAGGGAAAAATGATAAAGAAAAACATGAATAATTCTTATAAAATATTACTAAAGGATACTACAACCATTTCATTTATAATCAACCAATTGTAAAGAATTATATCTCTATTCAAAACAACCGGGATTAGCAAATTGTCAATGAATTGAGTAGTAATTTATAATAATCTTCAGTATAGCAACTTTGAAGAATAAGGAGTGTAATTTAATATAGCATAACCAGTATCATTCAGTATATGAAATTAAGTTGATAGCCGTTAAATTATTTGACAAAATTCTTGCTGATTTTATTGTGCTGGTGCTCATAAAAGACTAGAAGCTGGTTCTGGAGAAAAGGCATGTGATTCAATTGGTCCAAATATTCCACAAGTATGAATATAGTAAAAATAACTGTTTGCATAGCCTATTTGACCTACAGACTGGAAACGGAACAAGTCTACAAGCTTTCTTCTATAAGTTAAGTAGTGATTAGGTACATTTTCCTTCATCCAAGTGAAGTAAGCAACTTCTTCACTACAGAATTTTGTACTGACACAACATATTTTTATACAGCTGAGTTTAGCAATGCATAATACCTCATTAACATTTAGCAGTGTGAAATATGTCTCTGTGAAGGTTTTTGGGTTGGGGTTTTTTTTAATGCTACATAGGAAGGAAGGTTGTTAAACTTTATTTTTCTCTGGAAAAGCAAAACAGAAAATGTTTTCCCTTCACATTTTTCCATCTGATGTCAGAAGATTACGTTAGACTTTTCCTTATTTGCACTCATGACTGACATTTAAATAAGTTTTGGAGATGGTAAAGAATAATAATTCATTCATGGTTATAAATACCCAAGATATATTTAGTTAGGAGGAAACAGATGACCTAACAGAAGATTAAATCTTGGCAAATGTACTTACATTAACCAAATCCTTCCAATTAAATTTCAGCCAGCTGATCACTTCTAATCCTCGTGTTCAGTATATTTGAATGATTTTTAGTTATTGAGTTGGTTGGGGGTCTCTTTGTTTTTCTTTTTTTTAATGCCACTTTCATCCATCAGTTACAACACCAAACAAAGCATGTTGTGTGAGAATGAGTCAGATTAAATGTCAGGGGCCCTACTAAACTGAGGATGAAGCCAAAAGCACTTAGAAAAAGATGAGATTTTATCACACATCCATAATGCCATAAGGAATGTAATTGAAGGTAGTCTCCAACTCTCTGCCCTACTTGTTAACTAGATTGCTGAATATTAGGCTAAGAATTGTTATTTATTCCACATTAGGGCATTTGTTTTCTACCCATAGTGTCAGAGAGGAGGGAGCTCAAAGAAGAGTATGACAAAAAGTTGGCACTGCTATTCCAGCGTACATCTTGCAGGTCATTAGAACTGTCTTTCCTCTGCACCATGCAGCACTTTTTTCCCAGATTATGTTCCTGGTTTCTCATACAGCCAGAAAGAGCAAAGTTCTGTTACCCAACAGGTAAGTAGTTTTACTTTGCCACAGGTTTTCGGCTTTGATTCTTTTGAGGGAAAAATCCTGGTTAATAACAGGAACAGTGGCTGAGTTCCAGATCCTCATGCACTTCAGAGCAGCCCAAGAACTGGACAGAATATATGACTGAAGATTTTCTGCTCCTTTGCATAGCTGAGGGTGGAAGAAGAACAAACAAAGAAACAAAATACACACTGAAAAATATATATATGTGCACATTCAATTTCTGTAACTGCAGGGTAAGTTGATTTGTCACATGTTTCCATCAATGAGCCGACACAGGAAAGATGCATGTGTGGTCTTGGAGAAGAAATCCAGTTTTCCACACAGTTCTGTGAAAGGCATAAGGCAGCAAGATTTTAGACTTATTACTTCTGACAGTTTTGGCATTTTAAATGCATGTAATTACATATACAAAGAAAAGTTGGATGAGAAAGCCTAGCCAAATAAACAAAGCTCTGATATTTTACAGTCTAAAGTACAGTCTAAAAATGGGATAATTTTGAAGGTGAATAGTTGTTTAAATTAGGCTCCCTGCACTATAATCAATTAATCTGATGCACTAAGCAACAGCAATCATAGTTATTTATAATTCTGGCAAAGCACAAGTTTCTAATTTGGTATTGTCACAGTCACATTCCAATGTGCTGGACAAAAAAGAATGGAATGGAAGGATTAATCTTTCCAAATCACCAAATATTTAAATGACA